>NC_034438.1:14697790-14756890 GCF_002078875.1 Numida meleagris
GAAAAGAAAAGAAAAGAAAAGAAAAGAAAAGAAAAGAAAAGAAAAGAAAAGAAAAGAAAAGAAAAGAAAAGAAAAGAAAAGAAAAGAAAAGAAAAGAAGAGGAAAGAAGAGGAAAGAAAAGAAAAGAAAAGAAGAGTAAAGAAGAGGAAAAGGAAAGCTTAAGCACAGATGATTCTCAAATGACCTGAAGTCTGGCTGTATTCACAAAAGACATCAAAAGCTAATGCTGCAAATCTAGCACCAGTTATCATATTTTAGTAGTAGCGAAGTCATTAGCATGCCTATCACAGTCACTAAAAGGCAGAATTCACTAAGAATTCAGAGATTCTTGTACCATCTCTTCTCTTTGCTGCTACTTTGGTTAGCCTAAAGGTATTTTCACATTTAAAAAAAAAAAAGCGAGAGAGAGAAAAACCACCATCCAACAACACAGTTTACAATCACAATAGATCAAAATAAAAATTAAGCTTAGGTGCAGTAGGTTCATTTTTATAGTTCTTCATCATTGGTGGAAGCTGAAGTGATTTTGTTTAGTTTAAAAAGCTATCATCTGCTTATTATCTATTTTTCACTAATTACCCCCTAAAGAGCACTGTTGCTTGCAAGAATGCTGTAAGCTGTCATTTTACTTACATGTAGTAATTAAACATTTCCTTTCAATTCCCACAAAATACTCAATCTCTTATTATTGTTCTTTTCAATTAGTTTAATTGAGAAATTAATTGATAGTAAATTTTCTGAATAGGATTTGTTTCCTTAGCCTGTTCTTTATCTTGCACAAATTTGTATTTTTCAGTTTTGAAAAGCAGAGGGAAGGATCACGACAACCAAGCTCAGTTCCTCTGTTCACAGAGGCAATGACAGAACTCTGATTAAATGAAACAACTATTAAAGCCCTGAGGAATGAAAAGTGAAGCATCTCTTCTCGTTTCTGTTACAGGTGAAACTGTATGAAGTCTGAGGCAGGATGCTTTTCTTTCTTTAATGAGAAAAATACTCTACAGATGACAGCTTATTTCAAAATATCAGATATGCTGCAATGGTCGTCTCCAAAGCTGCCAGTTCTGAAGAGAAATTTACTACCTATCCAGTCATCTCATACGATTCTCCCTATCTTTTGAATGGTTTGGAAGTTTTTTGACTTTTCGATTCTCCTATACTGGAGAATACGGGAAAAAAAAAAAAAAGAAAAATATACATTATAAACCATACCTGGAGCAAAGGGAGATGGAACTCCTGCTTCAAGGAAAGCAGGGGTGTGGGATTAGTTAATCACTGCTCTGTCACTGTTTCAGTTCAGTGATGTTCACAAATGCCACTTTGTGCCAGACCAGGTACCTGTCCTTGGGATAATTGTCCATAAGCACTGAACAAACATTGCAGGAATCTTTGATGCTGACTTTGGCCACAGGGCGACAAGGATCAACCATCTAATTTCCTGTGATTTTTTTTTTTAATGCTCATTTCAGGAGCAGTGGTTCCTCCTGGCAAGTGATTCAACTTACCCAACTGATCCTGCAATAATGGAGCATGGCATAATGCAATTCAGCATGTGCTACAATGTTTTTAGCTAAATCTGTAGGCTTAATTGATTAGCATCTTCCACATAGGAAATCCTTTTATTTCAACAAGCAATTTAAAGTAGTAATTAAGAAAAGGAATACAAAAAAAAAAGGATTAATTAGGTTGAAATTATGTTACATCGTATCTATTGTTAAATAGTTGTAATGAAAAGAATAATGTTTTATTAGCACCGTAATTTTTACATCTGCTTGATGTTGTGCCAACATCTATGCAGGTAGCAGCACCAGCATGAGTAAGACAGAAACACTGACATGATGCAGCTGCTGATCCTGAAAATTCTGGCTTTGATAAGACTTTTGGCTTGCCCGGCTTTTTGTATTAATTAGGGGAAAATGCCAATTCATCAACAAGAATTTGCTTTTTAAATGGGTCTATTTCAAAGAAACTTGTATAGCAAGTTTATCGTGCACAGGATGGACTGTCCAAAGCCATAGTGAGAGACAAAGGAGATTCTTCAGTGAACAAAGACAGTCCAGTTGCTCAGTTACACGATGCAGCACCCCTCCCTTCATCTCACAGCAGGGTCTTCAAAATGAGGAAATGGCTTTTCTATGCTGGGCATCTATGTGTGTCTTCTGCTACACACATATCAAAGTAGAGAGAGAGCACTCTTTTTCTTCCCGGTGATAGAAATGAGATGTAGGCAGTCACATTTCACCTTGATTTTCCAGTACATTATAATCACTTAGACAGAAGCTAGGTTGTGGTAAACACTGCCAGAGACTCACGCTATGCAGATTCTGCTTTTAGGTAAGAAGATTGAACATGGCCATCAGCTGTAATTAATCAACCTCAATGTTGGTATTTAACTCATAAATGCTTGAGACAATTATAGACAGCTTCAGCACTCATTTTTTTTTATTTTTAAAAACCTGCAGAAACATAGAGGATGCCAGAAAATTTCTACTCCAAGCAGATAACCTCAATAATAATGTTACTCCCTTATGATCTATTGATAACCCCCCTGCGTTTGCCATTCGAGCATACAGCTTGTCACCTCATGATGTAAAGAGATCTTTCATACACAAAAATGAACTGAAGATTAAAATTCATTCCTTAGGATCATCTTCTGTGATTTATCAGGCTCCTCCAGCTTAACCTCAGTCACCGTGGTCAATACAAAATATCACTTGGCATTCATGGTTCTGAGCTTTCTACACAAACGGCTATAGCCTCCAGTAGCCTGACAAACTGCCCTTCTGCTTGTTCCCTAGTATTGTGTCTAATTCATTCTTTTAAAATACCTGCAATCTTTCTTTTTTTCTTCATCTTAATTTGTATTCATCTGTTCTTGAAGTATGAATGCTTCAGAGACATATTTAGGGTAATGAATTTACAAATCGTGGAGGCTTCTCTGATAAATTTCAGCCCTCAAGTCAATAGCAGAGTAATTTTACATGAAAATTGTTGTATTTTCTGGAAGAAGCAGTCATTATATGAGGGATGCTCCGAAAGTAATGCCTCCTATTTTACTATGTTGGCCTATAAAGTCAGAAGTGGATGTTGGTGGTACAGTAGTAGAGGCTGAACCTTCCCACCAATACTCCATTATATTTTGTTTCCATATGACAGATGGCAGCAGAGGGCACTCTGACAGAATCATGTCTGATGTGAAATTGTTTATGAAGCAAAAGTGTGTCACTGAATTCCTCCATGTGGAACAAATGGCATCCACTGATATTCATCGACACTTGTTAAACATCAGTGGAGACCAAATAGCAGATGCAAACACAGTGAGGCAGTGGGTGGTGCATTTCAGCAGTGGTGACAAAGACAGAAGGTCACCTCCACTGGTTTTTACGAACGTGGCTTGAAGGCTCTTGATTACTGCTGGCTAAACTGCATATCTAATGGTGATGACTATGTTGAAAAAAATAGTGTTTTGTAGCTGCAACTTTATCAAATATTGTTAATGTGCTCTCTGTGTGAGTTTCACTTTCCATAGAAATAAATAGGTGGCATTACTTTCAGAGCATACACCTACATACACCTAATGGCTGCAGAGGAAACCAGTGAGCCACAGCATGTTTCTCCTTCTATTCCAAAAATTATGGAACTTATTTGCTAGGTAGAAAAAAAAACTTACTAAGATTTATTAAGATTTAATAACAATTCTCTATTAAGAATCAAAAAGATACCTAACAGAGCTAAGAAACATACCGGGGACAGCAAAGTCAGTGGCATGCAGTCTCCAATGAACATATCCTAATATAACTTGCCAGTTGATGGAGGTGACTTTTGCCCTCTACTCTGCCCTGTGAGGCTCCACCTGATGTACTGGAGTACTGGAGCTTCAGGTTGGATATTAGGAAAAATTTCTTCTCTGATGGAGTGGTCAAGTGCTGGAATGGGCTGTCAAGGCAGGTAGTTGAGTCACCATCCCAGGAAGTGCTCAGGAAATGTTTAGATGTTGTACTAAGGGACATGGTTTAGTGGGGAAATATTGGTGGTAGGTGGATGGTTGGGCTAGATGATCTTAGGGGTCTTTTCCAGTCTTGGTGATTTTACGGTACTACTGCATCCAGGCCTGGGGTCCCAGCACAAGAGAGATGTGGAGCTGTTGGAATGGGACCAGAGGAGGGCCATGAAGATGATCAAAAGACTGGAGCACCTCTCCTGTGAAGAGTGACTGAGGGAGCTGGGCTTGTTCCGTCTGGAGAAGAGAAGGCTCTTGGGAGACCTTACAGTGGCCTTCCAGTACCTAATGGGGGCCTACAGGAAAGATGGGGAGAGATTCTTTATCAGGGAGCAGTTTTATCAGTGGTAATAGTTTTAAGCTGAAAAAGGTAGATTTAGATTAGATATTTGGAAGCAATTCTTCTCTATGAGCATGGTGAGGCACAGGCACAGGCTGCCCAGTGAAGCTGTGGATGCCCCACCGCTGGAGGTGTTCAAGGCCCTGGGGAGCCTGATGTGTCATGAAGTGATGCTGCTCATTACAGGGGCGTTGGAGCTAGATGACCTTTAAGCTTTTTTCCACCCCAAACCATTCTGTGATTCCATTATTTTAACATAAATTATAGCTTTCTTCTAGCAAATAAACTAAGAATATATTGACATTTCTGGTTGTGAAGGAATAGTTCAATGCATTAACCAAAGTCACATTTTAAAAAGGCAGAAGAAAAGTTCTTAATAATAGTGGATTGCCTCCCACGTGTCTACGGAGATTTAACTCTCAAACAAATGACGACATTATATTTTTGTGCTGATGATTTTAGCAAGAATACTCAGAGAAATTGTTTCATTCAATCTAGCTGGGATCATCCAAAGATAAATTCAGAAAGCTGTAACTGCAAAGCAGAAATAATGGAACTTCAAATAATGCTTCTTTTCTTTTTCTTTATGCTGTATTATGAAGGCAAGAATTATAGATGTTTGGCAAAGGTGTGAAACATCTTCAAGAGCCTACAACAAAATGTGAAAGTTGTGAAAAGCTAGCAAAGGCGTCTGAAAAAATCCATAAACAGTTCTAAATTAAAAGAACAAAGGGATTTTATTTATTTGCTTAAAATAAATTTAATTTGGAAAATGCATATCAATTTCCTACCACCTAATGTATTTTCAGGAAAACTCTGCTCACTATCAGAAATTTTAGCAAAGTTTTCCTTGATTTTAAACTAGAATAAAATAGGTTTTTTTTCCATAATTTGCATGATAGTACCACTGGCTCTCAGTGGGATAGCCTCCAGAAGCTATTCGTTTCACATACGTGGTTGATAATTTCAGTACAGTGTTACATTGAGCATCCATCACATTTACTCTTCAGACACTGTGGTCTAGACTATGAAGTTTTTTGCAGTGACAATGAAATTGTAGGAAAACCCTCCCAAGAGAATAGTAATGCATCCTTTATAAAGAAAGCAGCATGCAGGCTGTGTGAAAAACACAGGTAACAAGCTATCAAGACAAGAAAGGTTTTTAATTTCTATTCTTTCTCTTAACTAAATGAGAAGAAGAAGCTGGAAAAATTCTGAATGTTTTAAAGAAAGTATACAAGCAGTCATGTGCATGAAGAAATCTGTAAGTCATCTGAAAATTAGTATTTTAAGGAATTTAACTAGACTTTTAAGTGTATATGTGTACAAATGTATATATAATGCAATAAAGTTGTTTTTATTTTAACTTATTTCACTTGTGCCACAAAGTTCATTGACTATTTGTTTTAATGGAATACAGAATTAACAAAATGCACTCTGAAGTTATCATTCTTTATCTAAGTTTTCCAGTTTTTGTTTTTACAGTCTTCTTGTCAAATCAATATATTTTAAATCTGGATAGATAGTGAGCTACCTTTTTGAGAAGAAATATCTAAATATAGGCTCTATAGTTTTAATTCCTGAGAACTGCAGAAAAAGAATGTTGCTTAGGCTAAAATTCAAGTGTTAGATAAGAGTCTCACTATATGCAATAAATGTATATAACATCTGTAGTAATCTAAGGATTTTAGGGGCTCAAGCAGCAGAAAAATGAAACCTAAGCTTGTGTTTCCTTCTACATTTCATGTTTGATACTGATGTTTTCTTAAATGGATGGTCAGCATAGGAATCCTCTATATCACAATATTTATTGCATATACTGTAAGTTATAAAGTTAAATTCTTTTTTTTAGCAAGTTGGTGCCTTTAGCCATGGTGCTAAGTGCAAAACCAAATAATTTCTCTGAGGAATTGCCTTCAGACATTGTGGATAGAAAGACAGGTAATTTTCGCAGTCTGCCACAAGATTATTACTTATTCTGTTCATAACTGTATCACAAATTTAAATGTCACATGCAATGGGGCATACACTTCATATTAATGGATATGCCACAGAACAAAGCTTTCACAGTTCACTTTTTTTTCCTTTATTCTTGCTTTGTGACATTGTTCTATGTAATTACAACACTGCACCCTCCTGCAGGAAGCTCTCGCTTCATTGGCATAAGTGGCACAGCATTCCCCAGAAGAAAAAAACCTTTACTTTCCTTCCACGGCAAGACTGGTGGAGGATTTACTATACAGAAAGACAGTATCTTCTCCAAACCCCACTAAACAATAGTTTCCAGAGATGGTTTTGAGGAAAGGGGGGAAAAAATATTCTCTGCCAGATGCAGAAACTGGACTGGGGGTAGACTGAAATAGTGGTAAACTGAGAAACTATAAAAGATATGAATAGACAGCTGAAGTTAAAAAAAAAAAAAAAAAAAAAAAAAAAAAAAAAAAAAAAAAAACGGAAATAAAAAAAAAAAAAAAAAAAAAAAACAACAAAAAAAAAAACCTAATTATTGAAAAAAGGAGGAGATTTAGCATTTTTCTTCAAAGTTTCAAGCAGGGGACAAGATGATGTTTTCCTGTTGTCCTAAATCATTTCTGGGTCCAAAACTGTTTGGCTAGCTTACACTGTTCTTTGTTATCTTCCCCAAATCAATAACTCTACAAGGAGAAGCCATGTTCTTAAATATTTTGGAAACAGAAATTTAAAACATGACCTTTCAGTAATAAAGAATTATATTTTCATCTATTGAGTTGAGGCTTTATTGGTCCACTGCTTTTCAGTCACAGTTACTCACTGATTTTTATAGCCTTACTCTAAAATCAATTGCCCAATATAGTCCATTAGAGTTTTTAATCTCTTTTGTCTATTTTTATAGTTCTTTTACTTCCTTTCATATTTTTTTTCTAGCAAAGCTGTCTGATCAGTAAATGCTGTTCTCTGTCTTGTAGGTCCAGCTGATGGACCAGGGACTATCAACTGCTAACATATCTCTGTACATGCAACCCAAAATCTCACCTCTTGCTGAACAAGTTTGCTGGTGTCAGGTCACTTTGACCATTGGGTTGATCCATTTCATCTCAGGTCTCATTTTATTGGCACTGTCCTCTTAGGAAAGCTGCTCTTGCTCAAAGTGGAGGAAGGAAAGGCAGAAACTAAATCTCTTATCTGTTGCTCTGCGCCCCAAAATAGAGGACACGACAAATAGTTTCTGAATTTATTCCAAATAAGGTCATGTACTGTCTGATCTTAGGCTTTTCTCAGCAGATGCCTATCCAATTCAATGCCCATAAATCCTCTACTGTAAGCTCCTTAAAATATGCCAAAAGCCTCTCCCATAGTACTCTCCCAGTTCTTTCCCCTCTTCAGCTACCCTTCTTCCCCCACACTGCATCTCCTTTGGCTCCTGCTATTTTCTTGCAAGCATGACACAGGTAAAATCACACATGTCCTCCTATTACTTCTGTTACACTGATCAAACCTCTCTTTCTCCTGTCTGTCTCAATTTGCATTTGCATCAGCTTGGGTGAGGCCTATGTTCACCTTTTGATACGGCCCAAAAGAGGGTTGAAAAACTCTTGATAATCTGCATCAGTACAGACAGCTAGGCTCTTACTAACATATGTTCTCTGCAGACCAGAAGTAAAAGAAGATCTAAGCCAAAAAAAATGTTGAAAAAGAATAAGGAGATGTCTTCATTAGGGGAATGAACTCCATTACATTCCAATTGATAGCTCCGACCACAAGTGCAATAAGGAATGCTCAAAGAACCTGTCTTGAGGTTCTTCATTTTTCTTTTAAAAATAGTTACACGTTTTCTTTGAAACATTATAATATTATTTACACATTCTCATCAAATTCTGCAGTGAGGAAATATGTTTGGCTAGCTCTGCCTATAGTAAAGAAAGCCAGTGAAGAAATATTTTTTCTAGGAGACTATACAGATGCTTATGTGAAAATGATGTTTTCCTACCCCCAAGCCATACAATGGTAGATAGCACTGTGCATTTTTATGAAAAGATCTGCTTTTGTTGTGGTTTTAATAAGTATCTAGTGCTTAGCTTGCAGAAAGTTGCTGGAGAGGGTAAGCCTAGTACATCTTAGGAAAATATTGAAATAAAAATATTTTATATTTATATTGAGACCACTTGGAAAAAAATGATAATTTAGCACACAGTACAATGAAAGAGACTTTATAAGACAGTCTTTGGCTGAGAACAGGTTTCAGTCCTACTGCTACCCCATACACCCCATAGACTTTATAATTTTGTATTTATTGTCTTAGTTATCCAAATAACTATGTTTCCAAGGAAGGTGTTTTAATTTCTCAGACTTCAGGAAAAAAGGTGATGTCGGAAGAGAATTATTATTTAACAGTCAAGATAAAATCAGTCAGTCTTTCTTTCCGTCCTCTCTCACAAGGCAAAGAAGCAAACTGATCTGCATAACGAGGACTATTTTCTCGGTCATATTAAAAAACATCAAGTGTTATTTCCTTCTGCAAATGCAGGAAACAAGCATTGAATCATAGAACTGTTCGAGTTAGAATGGCCCCCTCTATATAAAGTTCCCTTCTACCAGAGATTTTGAAAAACAGAAGATCCTTGTAATTTGTTTCCTTTAAAAAATACAAAATAAAAATAAGTAACCTACCCTATGATAATTGTTGTGAAAAAAGCAGGATGTTTGCAAAGTCTGTCTTTGGAATTACATAATGTCTTCACACTAATTCTATACAGTCATCATGAACACGGCTTAAATTGTAATGAGCTTGCTTTGCATTTTCAAATGGAAAGCTGTTAGAAACCTAATCCATAATGCAAGACAGCAGAACACTTTATAGGTAAATTACCCACAACATAACAATAAATCAAAGGAAGTCCCATCTGTCATTTTAGAAGCAGTGGGAGTCTATTACAGCTTGGCACAGGTATGATGCAGCCGGATGGATAGCACTTGGCTTGCATGGGACATGCTACAGGGAGTAACCAGTCACCTTTTTAAAGATATAAGGCAGAAATAAACAACTTGATTACCTCAGCAAGTCTGACTGTAACAAGAAGCTGAACTACAATAACAACGTACCAGAACAAAACAGGAGACCAGCCTGGTGAGGGTATTCTAACTGATTTATAATCTTCTCCTATGCCTTATCCTATTCAGTTGCACTTGAAAAGACACAAAGATATTTATTTTGTTATTTTTGTTATTGCAGTATTGTTAAAGGTGAGTAACTTCTGATCTTTGTTTAGGGAGAGAGGAATACTTTTGTCCTTGTAATAATATCTATTGTTCTTTTATTTGAAAAGCAAGTAAGATCAAAGTCAAATTAAATATCACAACTATAAACAGCAAAAATTCCAGGTAATGATAATAAATGAAAATTAATATGATGAATTGACAGAAAGAGAAGGCTAGTAAACGCCTTATGCTGACACAACAAACATTTTTATATTCAATAAATAAACCTCTCCCTGTGCAGTCCACACTGGCACTTAAGTTCCAGGGGCTGCATTTACACATTCATTTAGATGTCAGAAAGTTGAGTTCACAGTCATCTTCATTATGCATCAAGATATTTAAAATAATGCGCACAAATAGAAGAATTAACATCTTTACAAGTACAAGCATGTTCTTTAGAATTACAGTTGCACCCTCTGAAACTGAACGTCTCAGGTCATGTTTTTTTTTTTTTTTTTTTTTCCTAAACTGCCCCAAAGGTTTTTTTCCCTTTCAGAATATTTTGTAATTTTGCTATACGAAATGTCTTTTAGACATTCCCTTGCAGAAGCAAGGATTAGTAAAACTCACAGAGGGAAGAATACTGTATCCATTCAGCAGCTTTTCATCTGACGATTGCAAAAACAGCATAAGATGACATAATGAGTCAGAAATAATCCAAAATTTTCAAACTCTTTTTTAACTCATAGACTCCCTAGACTTCCAAATAAAATCATAAGAATTATCATTACCAGAATTAAACCACACATACTGGCTCAGTCAGTGACTCTCTTTTATTACTAAATACTTAAAGAAAAAAATAACTTTCTGCTTCTCATTGTTACAATATCTCTGTTTTCACACAGTCAATACAAGGTCCTGAGACTGCAGGAAATTTTAGCAACTATTGTACTTCATAATGCACTTCAAAAATAGTCCACTATTTAAAACGTTGCAGTGTAGCAGAGCTACACTTAAGTCCCTGCAAAAAAAAGATCTTTATAACACACGGATTGATAAAGAAAAAATACAGACTGGTATTCAGTGACAAGGTTTCACTTAAATTGTTAAAAATTTTAAAATAACTGTTAAATTTTAAAATTGTGCTTCCTAAGTGAAAATGTACTACTGTTAAGTAAAGAGAGCTATGCTATTTTCAGGCTTTGTAAAAACCACCAGCAGCATCAGAAAAGCAAGTGCTTCATTTTTTGTAAAAACGTGACCATGAATAGCTACTGATGTAGCAAATCAGTACTTCATGAGAAATGTTGCTGAACAGATCCAGGAATTACATGCTAAAACTCCCATTTGGAAAGTTCAGCTGGGTGTCTAAAATTCAAGCTAGGCTCTTTGTGCATCTGCTCAATGTAAGCAAAAATGCAGGAACAGCTAAAAATTCAAAGACTTCTATTTGTAAGTGGTATACATAGTACATAACAGAAATGCTGCTTGATCAGATTCACTGTCTCCTCTGTCTGTGGGTTCCAGCAAGTGCAACCAGAAAAGCTCACAAAAAAAGCTCACATGCATGCATGTGTATATTCAATTTAAGCATATATATACCAGAAGCTAGTACAAGCCTAGTTAAATGGTGATAAGGTTCTATTTGTTGTAGCTCTTCCTTTTCTATGTGTTAGCATCTTTTAATACTACAATTATCATTTTTAAGTTCTTGCAGAAATCTGTATGATATGTTTAAGGTTTTCCAGAAAAGTCTTCTAGCTTTGCTAATGAGTATGTTGAGGTGTTGTTCAATCTTGGATTAAACCACAAAGTGCTTAAAACTTAAGAAAACATGGAAGAGCAATCTTCTCTTCACAAGAAAATGCAGAAGCACCAGCAGGGGAGTGAACACTGACCAAATCTTGATGTACTCCATGGCAAAGCCATCTTACTGCCTTCTGCCCTGCACACTACTATAACTGCTCAGAAAGAAGCACAACTCTCCATGCTAGCATTTAAGACATTTGCCTGAGAAAAGGTTTTGTCTCTGCTACCAGCACCGCTTGTGGATATTCTGGCAGCCAGCTATTAAAAGCCCCATGGAAGTGGTAGGAAAATCAATCAGTTACTCCCAGGGAGTCACGGTCATTTGCCTTAAACGTGCAGGCACAGCAAATTTTCCATTCCTCTCAGCAAAGCAACGTTGTTTGAGCTGTGAGGAATCTCCTTTCCCCATTTCTTTCCATCTGCTGCTCCTTGCCACAGCACAAGCGGCCTGGAGGACTTCTGCTTGAAGCACTTGGGTGCAGGTCAGCTCTGAACCTACTTCATCATTTCCAGGACTGTCCTCTGCCCCAGGCACTGCCCAGGCAGGGGAACCAGAGCCATCTGCTCTTCTGGCCGCTTCATACAAGAAAGGTGGCGTCTCTTCCTTACTGTGGAAGTAAGGAGCTCAGATGTCTCACAGCACAAGGTGCTTAAGCGTGCGCTGCAGTTCACAGAGGAAGGGGAAAATTGGAAATACAGCCCGCTGACTGCTGCTACCAACCTACCTGAGTGCTTGCTGGCTCATGCAAGTGCATATTGAGTCTCTCTCCCCACACACATCAAGGAGAATGATCCAAACCAGCGCAGTGAGGGGCAGACTAGAGAGGCTGATGCAAGGCATTGTGCTGCACAATCTACAGCACTCCTCTTGTACTGTTATTCATTTGTAAACATTTATTTGGATGCTTTAAGAGAAAATAAAAAATGAGCAATCTATGCTTCAAATCATGATGCTGTCTATGTAAGAACACCCAACACCAATCAATAAGTTGCTTTTCAATTATCTTGCAATTGCTGCATTTTCTCTGTAGAAATATACTTTTTCTCTTTGAACTAGACTAATTTAACTGAAGGTGTGCTAAAATATCATAAATTAATAGAGAAGATAAAAGCATATTAATAAAGGGTTAGAAAGAGATGTCATTTGGGATATCTGAGGTCAGTGTCAAGCCTAGAAATTGTTCATCTCTGTGATAATGATTTAAAATTTCTCTTAAGACAAAGGCAGTAGCCACTGTACGGAGACAGTGGTATTTTTTTTTATTTCCTATGTTATTTGTATCGTTGAATTCCATACATTTTATGGCTCTTTACTACTTGCAACTGCTAAAATCACTTTATCTGTTTTGTTCTGCCTTTTTATTTATTTTTTATTGTTTCTGAAATCGTCTGTGTTTGACTTACAAATAGATAAAAATCAGAATGTGAAAATGTGAAATGGGTCAGAATGTGAAATCAGAGTGTGAAATGAAAATGGATGAAAATATGAAAAAAGCATAATAAAAAAGAATATGATAGTTGATAGCTGTCATTTTATCAAGCCAATTCCAAAATTTTTATGAACATGAGACATAGCGTATGCTACTATAAATCGTACTTCTATCAGCTTGTTGTGACTTTGTATATGGATAGTTTATGCCCACAAACAGACTGAGGAAATATTAACCAGTCTTCAATCATGATTATTCAATGTTATCCAGAGCACTAGGTGAACATTTTCCTATTAAAAACTACCAGTGTCTACAAGAACAGATATTTTATTAATGGTCTTCACCTCCTTGGCAAATGACTGCTTAATTGGCCACTTTGTTTTACAATAGCTGGTTAAAAATGCTCCATATATTTCTAGTTGTTTCAAATAAATTTTGCCTTAGCAAAGACAAACATCTTTGAGATATGGTGCTTTCCAATATTTTACAAAACAGGAAACTTAAAATATGATTTCTATTTACTACTGCATGCATCCCTAATGTAAGACTACCTGTTCATAAGGTAGAATGAAGGTAGGCTCTGGTTGAGCCTACCTGGCTTGGACAGGTCTTCCTCCTCTGTCAGATCTTGGATCTTCACTCACTGAAATTGAGTTCTGATTTATGTATTTGAGATATCTTTTCTTTGATAATAGTTCCATTCTCTTCAGCAGAACACTCTGAAGTGTACCTCAATCCTATCTTTTTTGCAGTAATTCTTGGTATATGATTTTATTGTCCACCTTCTCTAATCAGCAGCTAATAATCACTGTTAATTTCCACTGAAAAATTATGTAGTTGGCTCATTGCAGTAAACATGTGGGAGCAATGTTTGCTTTCTTACCATACCTTGATATCTCTCAGCATGCAGTGCTTGGCAACCAGTCAAATTCTTAGCAGGTGCTGTTTGATGATGTTTGACATATTTGGCTTAATGAAAACTCTCTCTTGTCTTTCTGTGTTTTTTTCTTCCATTTTGAATTGTACCGGTTCTAGTTTTGAATGCCCTGAGCTTTGGAAGGATCTAGAGGAGGAAGACATGCTGGTCTCAGCAAATCCATCACCTCCTTGTAATGGAAGAAGGATCAGAAGTCTCCTTCAATTATTTGGATCAAATGTCATTTTAGGAGAAAAAAAAGTCAAAAAATGAAAAAAATCAGGATATTTTTCTTCATCTCTGGTATCATTCTATGTTGCCTAGCAATTCATGTTAATTTCATTTTTTTCTGTATCTTTTAGAAGAAACAATGGAGCCAAGTAATAAAGAATCCTATGTACGCAAAACTTAAAAAAGATTATTTTACCATTTAAATAAATCCCTGTCTTGATTTTTCCAATTTTTGAATTCCAAGAGAAAGAAAAAGCAATGCATTAGGCAAAAATAGCTATTGCAGTATATATATTAAAAGTCTGAAACTTGTGGATGAAGATTTAATTTACCTTTTCCTCAAGTCTCCAATAAGCGAAATATAAGCTATATTATTTTAGAAAAAATGCTGACAAAATAGCACAAACTGGTATTTGAAATACCCATTTATCTGGCTTACAGAGTAAAGAAAAATATACAATATTCTTTAGCAGCTAGCAGTAATGTTTTTATAATTCTTAGGCTATAAAATTTATTTCAGAATGTATAGTATTAAGCTATAATAAAGCAGTGGACAAGAATATACACACATGTCAGTACAGTTGTTAGAGCTGATTATATACACATGATTTCAGGGCCTCAGAAATCAGCAGAAATGCTCTTTAATTAAGACATCTTTTAACCTGTAATAAGGAAGACAGAGAAACATTTTCTAAAGCATAGAAACATGCACTTTCTGCATCATTTTTTTCATTCCTGATTGTCAATGCTATGTTAAGCTCTTGCTTCTGATGTCAAGTAACAAAAAAATAGAAAAAAGGAATAATGAAATTGTTCAGAACTTCAGGAAGTGAAAAATGCTAGACATTTCTGTGGCAAAGTTTAACAAAGACTGCAGACTGTGTTTTAATTTGTGGACAATATTGATGGTAGGTAGACAGTTGGACTAGATGATCTTAGAGGTCTTTTCCAACCTTAATGAATCTATGATTTTATGATTCTATGATTAATTTACACAAAATATGCAAGCATTTTACTTAGCATCATTTAAAATATATTAATATTTTTGCATATATTCTGTATTTTCTGTAGCTCAAGACACTGTGATGTCATGCAGCAGCCAGGAAAGTCTGAGGATAATGGTTAAGAGGTTTCACTGAATGGTGATTTTTCTGCTGGTTTCCTACACCTGCGTATGTGTATGTGTGTGTATATATATTGTCCAATCTCTAAAGAAACTATAGTTATACTAAGTCTGGGATTTACTTTTTTATGCCTTCTTTTTATGGCTAATGTTAAGATATTCATGTCCCACAGCATCCTTTAAATGTCCTGTTTTGATAAAATTACTTCCCTTCCAGTGGGCAGAACAGACATTGTTGACTCACCCCAACAAGACGGTGTTGGTTAAGTCACTTACCAGTATGAACCCCATGGCTTTGAATTGGAAAGGATTAAGGAGTAAATTTTTAGAGGCTTTAATGATCACTCATCCTCTCCTAAACCATTCATCCTCACTTATATTTCAAGGCAACATTGTGTGGGCTTTCTTGCTTGCAAACTTCTGTTATAAATAATTCTGAACTAATGTGTCAGCCACCAGCCAATTTTTCTATTACTGGACTGTTACCACATCTCTTACTTCTGACTCTCTCTGATGTTTTTATTCTGTTGTCTTGTTGGAACTAGAGCTTAACAAAACTGAGTGTAAACTCTTCTACCATACACTCACTTACTTTTGCTTGCCTTCCTGTAAAACAAATGCCCTATTTCTTTCTACTTACATGTCATTTTTGTAATCTTCCTTATTCTTGCCCAGCAAAGTCAGGCCATTCCTTTTCATCTTCAGCACATACCGGGGTCACCCTCTCCTCTACTCATTCTCTGCCAAGTTTTTCCTCCTGGCTTGTATTACTTTACACCAGGGTTTCTGCTTAGTTTGCCTTTCTGGACTTTCTTATGGTTATATGCCAAATAATACTGCTCAGGACATGATTCTTACTTGCTGATTTGAACTCTCTGATTTCACTACTTTGCTTAGTTGACCTCTCTCCTGGGATGACCTCTCCAGATCCCCACTTACTTTAATATCCTATTTTGGTTCCTTTTAAACATCTCAATAACTCTGTACATCTTTCCTGTCCGTTGCTGCGGTTCATTCTGCTCCTTTCTTCCTTACGCCACCATTCTTAGCCTCGTCATCTGGTTTCAAAGCATCACTTTGAATCTGCCTTTTATTGCACAACTGACAGTTGTGCATATTTGTGTTTTCTCCTGAAAGTTCCCACCCTGTATCCGCCCATTTACATCTTTAACTCTAATCATTCCTACAAGGAATCTAACAAGGAACTGAACAAATTTTTTCTTCCTTTTACATAAAGAATCTTTTTTTTCTTTCACTCTATTCTATCTATTTGCTGTCTTTTGGCTATCGTTCCTCTTGTCTTTGGAGACATCACGGTAGTGTAAACTATGACATTATAAAGCAAGGACCTATTTATAGCACTTCTCTGAGGTAGTTCCATTTTTGGAACTGCATTTGAAAGTACATTTATTGGGACTGGGCCTCATCAAAAGGTCATTATTTTCATGTGTTAAAGTCTATTCTCAAATTGCAGTCCAAAGGAATAACAATTAATTGTACAAACATGCCTAAGTTACCAACATCAAGGTTATCATTCAAGCTGCTTAGATCGAGTACCTACAGGGTGTAGCAGGGGGGTGTAAAGCGCTGCTATGGAGTTTAATGCAAGTTACACATCCAATATTTCAATCAATATATATGACACATATGCTCCCTTCAGAATGCAGTTCTTGCAAGAATGTGGTTAACTCACAGTGTGTCCTGAATTCCTTTGTGCTCCTTAATATTCACTACAGTATATGGATGCTACTAGATCATTTCAAGTAAACTTATAAGATCTTTTCCACATTTAAAGCGTATCATTAAACTACTTCAAATCTTAAGAAAGTACATTAATATGTGTTACCTTTTCTTGATATTGTCGCCGTGAAGAATCCAGAGATTGAATGAGGGCAGTGGCGTGACCAACAAACATGGCATAACAAGTAGCCCCCACAATCATACTCAACATGGTTATCCAGAGATCAGACATGCTGACAGGGGCGCGGGCTCCATAACCAATGCATAGCATATGGCTCATGGCCTTGAAGAGTGCATATGAGTATTGTTTCCCCCAGGAGTCATTCTGCAAGAAAAAAGACAGGTGACTGAGCCAGCAAGTAGCTGAAGTTAAAAACACATTTGTACCTGTACAGTGGGATCATAGACTACTGGCTCTGAAAAAGTGGTCTGGTAATATACCTTCTGTATGTGAGGAGATATTCCTTCTAAATTAATTGTTAGATCAAGTGTTAGAGATTGTGCCAGATTAGCACAGTAATATGAAATACCTCTGACTATTTAAAATACATGATTGTGTTCTTAAACCTGGGAGTTAACCTAATTACAAGGAGACTAAAGGTCAATTTTATTTAACAGTTACATGGCACAAAGATTAGAAAGAGCTGACCATGCAGACCTATCAAGAGCAAGAAGGTGGTACGCTGTTTTAGTATGCAGGAACATACTCTTATTGCCTAATTTCTTTTCTGAGTTCTCCATTTTAACACACAGCTACTTTTCATCTTGTTGAGAGTTTAATTTCTCAAGGAGAAAAGAAAACTTAATTTGTTGTAATGTCTTCTTGTGATTTAACCTGTCAGGCAACTAGGCACCATACAACCATTGCCTCACTCCCCCCAAAACGAGATGAGGGAGAGAAATGGAGGCAAAAGTCAACTCTTAGTTTGAGATAAAAACCATTTACTAAGAGAGAAATGGTAAGCATAAAGAAAAGCACAGTGACAACTACGAATATATCCACAGTGCAATTATTCACCACCTGCAGACCAACACACAGCAACAATACTACTGTTTTCCAACCGATGCTCTGCTAGCAACACAACATCTCACACTCATGGAACAATGCCCAGAAATCCCCAAGCAGCCGCCCCCACAGCTTTATGGCCTTTTGCATGATGTCATGTGCTCTTCACTGATTCAGGCCAGGTGTCCTGGCTCCACCTCATTCCCTGCTGCTGCATTATCATGGTGGCAGCATTTCCCTGTCCAGTGACCCAGCCTGGCCCAGATACTGCTCCCGTCATTCATCAGAAACAAAACATCAGTGTACCATTAACACTATCTCAGCTGAAACCATGACATGTATGTTTATCCTACTGTTCCATGATAAGACTACACTTTTGACGCAGTCTAGGACTCACACTGTTACTTTATGATATAGAAGCCATGGTACAATTAGAAAACTATGACCGAGTTACTATCAAAGAAATGTGGGGTGAATCACACAACTGGAATACTATGATTGAGTACTACAGGCGATTTGGAAGAGAGATGTAGGGCAAGAGGGGTGGGGGATTTGCCTTCTATGTTAAGAACTGCATGGATTGCAAAGAGCTGTCACAATCAGCCACAAACAGGTTGAGAGCTAGTGGGTTAAAATTAGGGGCTGGACTAATAAGGGACATCTGGTGGTCAGGATCTGCTACAGGCTGCCTGATCAAGAAGAGCTTGCTGAGCATCCTGTTGATGCTTCTTGCTTCAGCTATGAAAAGTATCATGATTACAGGCTCTCATCCAGATGGGGGATTTAAACAACTCAGATATCTGCTGGGAAAACAACATGGTGGGCCACAAGCAATCAATGACTCTCCTGGAGTCAGTCCATTGAGGATAACTTCCTGGTCCAGGTGTTAAACAAAATAACCAAAAGTGAGGCATTACTGGACCTTGTGCTCACCAATGCAAATGACCTTATTAAAGAGGTTAAGATTGGAGGCAGTCTGGGCTGTAAAGACTATGCCCTGGTTGAGTTTGTGATCTCAAGGAATGTGGGACGGGAAAAGAGCAGAGTGAAAACCTTGAACTTTAGAAGACCCGACTACCAGCTGTTAAAAAAACTGTTGGACAAGAACCCCTGAGAAACTGTCTTTAGGGTCAAAAGAAAGGAAATGAGCTGCCACCTCTGTAAGGATGTATACCTTTATGAGAGCGCAAGAGCACTCCAACTCCATATGTAAGAAATCAAGCAGGGGAGGAAGGAAACTGGGATGGCTGAAAAAGGATATGCCAATTAAACTGAGGGATAAGAAAGAAACTGACAGGACGTGGAAGCAGGGATATGTGGCCTGGGAAGAATACAGGGATGTCGTCTGGACATGCAGAGATGGAATCAGGAAAGCCAAGGTGCAGATGGAAATGAACTTGGCAAGGGATGTGAAAAATAATAAGAAAGGATTCGAAGGTACACTGGTCAGAAGAGAAAGGCCAAGGAGGGTGTATCCTCTCTGATAAGTGAGAAGGGAGAAAGACGCAGAGAAAGCTGAGGTACTCCACAAGTTCATTGCATCAGTCTCCATGGGCAGGCAAGCTTCTCACATCTCTCACATCCCCTGACCTCTAGGAGGGGGCTGGGAAAGCAAAATTCCTCCTCTATGTCTTTGCCTGAGAAGATCAAGGTACAGATCATCCTGGAAGATATGTTAAGCCACATGCAAGACAAGGAGGTGATCTGAGACAGCCAGCACAACTTCACCAAAGGCAGATCATGCCTGACTTATGTGGTGGCCTTCTATGAAGGGATGATAGCATCAGTGGACAAAGGAAGAAAAACTGATGTAATTTACCTAGACTTGTGCAAGGCCTTTGACATGGTCCCACTGGTGCTCTTCAACGTCTTTATCAATGATTTAGACCGGGGATCGAGTGCACCCTCAGCAACCTTGCAGATGACGCTAAGCTGAGTGGTGCATTTGATACAATAGAAAGAAGGGATGCCATACAAAGGGACCCATACAAGTTTGAAAATTACGCCCTCAAGAACTTAATGAAGTTCAAGAAGACCAAGTGCAAGCTGTTGCACTGGGGTTGGGGAAACCCCAGGTGTGGGTACAAACTGGGAGAAGAAATCATTGAGAGCAGCCAAATGGAGGACTTGAGGGTTCTGGTGGATGAAAAGCTGGATATGAGCCAAAAGTGTGCACCTGAAGCCTGGAAGGTGAACTGTATCCTGGGCTGCATAAAAATAGGGGTGGCGAGCAGGAAGAGGGAGGTGATTTCCCTGCTCTGCTCTGCCCCCCTGAGGCCCCATCTGGAGTACTTCATCCAGGTCTGGGGCCCTTGGCACAAGAAAGACATGAGGTGTAAGAGTGGATCCAGAGGAGGGTCATGAAGATGATTAGAGAGATGGTGCACTTCTTCTAAGAGGAAAGGCTGAGGAAGCTGGGCTTTTTCAGTCTGGCAAAGAGAAGGCTCAGGAGAGACCTCACTGCAGCCTTCCAGTACTTAAAGGGAGCTTAGAAATGGGAGAGTGATTGACTTTTTACATGGTTTGATATTGATATGATTTTAAACTAAAAGAGGGGAGATATAGTTAGATATTAGAAGGAAAGTTTTTGCTGAGAAGATGGTGAGGTACTGGAATGGGTTGCTTACAGAAACTGCAGATGCCCCATACTTGGAGCTGTTCAAGGTGAGGTTGAATGGGGTCTTGGGCAGCTTGATCTAGCAGGTGGCAACTCTGTCCATGGCAGAAGATTTGGAGCTAGACGATCTTTATGATCCCTTCCAATCCAAGCCATTCTATGATTCTATGATTCTGTGAAATATCTCAAGTGTGGGTGTCAGGTGCATGGGGCCAGGCACCTTTCGGTGGTACTGAGCAACAGGACAAGGGGCACAAACCAGAACACAGGAAGTTCTATATGTACATGAGAAAAAACTTCTTCACTTTGAGAGTGACAAAGCACTGGAATGAGCTGACCAAAAAGGCCGTAGAGACTCCTGTGGAGATTTTCAAAACCGTCCTGGACACATTCATGTGTAACATAATCTAGGAATCTGCTTTAGCAGGGGGCTTGGACTAGATGATCTCCAGAGATCCCCTTCAATCTCTAAGATTCTGTGATTCTGTGGTTTTGTGATGCAGTTGGCTTGGGCTGCAAGCTCACATTGGAAGATTATGTTCAATTTTTCATGAACCAACACTACCAAGTCTTTCTCCTTAGGGTTGCTCACAAGCTACTCATCACCCAACCAGCATTCATGTTTGGCATTGCCCCGATACAGGTGCAGCACCTTTCACTTGGTCTTGTTATACTTCATGATGTTTGCATGGGTCCTGCGCTTCTGATACATAGCCATCTCTACCAACACTCTCTTGGAGATGAGGACATGACAGTTCCCTCAGAGGCTTTGAAAACCTGTAGCTTTATATATGGATAGTCAAAAGGGCCATTCCAAGAGAACAGCAGACACTTTAAAATGCACCAAAAAGCCTAAAGAGTCCTGGTTTGATTGTTCTGTTTTCTTTGCCAAAGAAATGAATGAGAACACTTTTATAGCTGTTGATCATCCATTGTCCAGGAAAACAAACTGTGTTCAGAGGCATGCAGAGTACACAGTGTTTAACACAAGAAATGGAAAATAATTTCAGAAGGAAAAAAAAAAGTGTGGAAAGAGGAACTGGGATGACATTAATGAGATAAACTAGTTTTCTGGTATTTTATATAACATACAATACAAAAAATAATAATTCTGCAGACTTAAAAAAATCTCCAAATCAGTAGTAGTGCTTCTATATAAAATTTATTTGTGAAATACCAATATTTGCGTCTCACTGTTACGGATAAAAGCTTTGCTCAAATGCTCATTTTTTCTCAGAAAGGTTAGGCTTGCTCTCTTGCCATCTTAAATGCCAAGATTACTGACTGACCTTGCTTTTCATCTATTCAAATGCCTTGCTTAGACCCTTATCAGTAAAAAACAGGAAATAAGCTAATCATTCTTGGATTGCAGATAACAAACTTCATATTTATTTACTGATATGTTAGTTTTCAAATTAATAGTTCTTCCATATTTACATTCGTTTCACTTTTAAGTTAAAGATTTTCATATTTGTGAGCTGTGTCTGTATTTACAGGTGAAACTTCTGTGCTGTAAGTGTTGTTAAGGAATAAGTTTTCTGTGTCTGCACTAACAAAAAAGAATTACAGTAACATTTTTGGTAATTTTTGGTTTCACTGAATAATGAAGAAAACTGTTTTGTTTTGTGTCTTTAAAAAAACTCTCAGAAAATGAAAAAACTGAAGATGTTTTCCCTCAAACATTTCCAGTTTGAGATTCAAATAGCATCTGTGTCACTGCAGGTATTAAATCCAAGCTCTGTGACTCCCATGAAATCAACTCACACCCATTAAGGTACAATGTATTGTGAAGCTGGTATACATCTTCTTTGGGTGGAAATAATTAATAACCATAAAACAATTCCTTAGAAGTTACAGTTTTTGAGGAAAATAAAGTACTTGCTGGGAAAAAAAAGAGCTGTTCTTAAGACTACAGGTTACACTATCAAAGCTACACTACTCAAGAGGTATTAAGATCAGAACTTCAATTCTTGCAGGGATTCAGTCTGCAAGTGATCTTGCTCCTGTAAATGTACTTTTTAGCTATTACAAACATTAAATCAAAAAATGTTGATTTTAATGTTGTTTATGACTCTTTTCTATCATATCTTTGATCTGATAAATCTTAATTAAAGTTCTTTTATTGAAATTATATTTCTACATTGAAATCTTTTATTTAATCCTTAGGCTGGGAAGTTTCATTTCTTGACTGACATTCACTCCAAGTCTTTTAATTACAATTTTAAGTAAAATACCACTGTTTACAGTAAGAAGATGGAGGTGAGGAAAAGCAAGCAGCAAGTAGTACTTTATACCAAGTATGTAAAAGGGTTAGTGAAAAGTATATGAAATACTGCTTGGGAAGTAAGGTTCATGTGATGCAACAGCGTGCACTTGCAGCCCAGAAGGTAAACTGTATTCTGGGCTTTTAAACTTTTAAACTAAAGGAGGCAAGATTTAGATTAGATGTCAGGCGGAAGATTTTTACTGATAGAGTAGTGAGGTGCTGGCACAGGCTGCCCGGAGAGGTTATGGATGCCCCATCCCTGGAGGTGTTTAAGGCCAGGTTGGATGGGGCCCTGGGCAGCCTGATCAAGTGCTTGACCTGGCAGCTGGCAACCATGCCTGTGGCAGAGGGAATGGAACATAATGATCCTTGAGTTCTATTCCAGCTCAGGCCATTCTACGATTCTGCAGTTCTATGATTCTATGTTTTTTTCTTTAAGATGATGATGAAAAAATACCAATGTGGAAGGTGCAAATTTCAGTGCAGTTACATGTGTTATGCACTGATTTATCTTAGATATAGAAATCACTTAAAAAGAAAAATTAGTGGTAATGTCAAATCCTAAAAATAACATATGCAAATATCAATGTTAGTATATATATATATATATATAAAAAGAATAATAACTATTACAGTATTTTTCAATTTGTGTTGCATAACCTAAGGGTTTGGCAGAAGCAACTCCAACTTTGTTTCAATGAGAGAGGCTGGAATTTTCCACCATCCAATTCAGAATTGCTGTAAGAAAGTAAGAAGTGACCATTCCTCTGCTATTAGCCTGCATGTACTTTTATTAAGAAGCATTTTTGCACTTGCATTGCAAGGCAATTTTTACATAACACATTCACAGATAATATCTCTGAGTTAATAAAGCCCATCCCATGAACTAGACCAGTGTTTACAAATTCAGCCTTTCTTTAATTATAAAATATTTAAATTTTTATACATACATGTCAAATGTTTCCATAAATTGCAATATTTTTGCTCTAATGTATTGATTAAAAAAACACACCACTATATGAACTGAAAAAACTCTCCAACCAATCAGTAAAAAAGGGCATTTAATTTCTTAGTTGACAATGAGTTGATCAGTGGTTCCAGATTAGCAGTAATCGGTTTAAAATGTTTTAAATGAAACAACATTAAATTGGTAAAACTATTAAAAACTGTAATTGTGAGAAATACCAAAGATGTTTATCCAAGGATTGATTACATAATCTAGTTTGATGACATTAAGAAATCTTTGGATTTATGAAACCAGTTGTAACAGATCATTTGCAGTGGTTTTGTGTGAATATACATTAATTCAGTTTTTATCCTAAAGAACACATCCATCACTTGGCACTTCTGATTTTTAAAGGTCTGTTTCCATGCCACTTCCTGCACTACAGGGCACTCTTCTTTGTCTCATTATTTCACACAAACCTGCTACAAATATCTTTTTGTAATATGAACATCTCAGCTTATAACAAACAAATCACAGAAAGATTACTTGGGTTGAAAAGAAAAGCAAATTATTTTTTCTGAGGATTAAGAAAAAGTTTCTATTTTACGGGAATCTATGGAGGTTTCCATGAGGAAATTTAGTTGTCATCGGACAAATCAATTCCACTCCTACACTGTAGTCATTCCCTTAGGCACAGCTTATCTTCCCTCAACTATACACTTGAACTACATTATAAATTGATTTATAAATCAATCTTAACAAGCAGACTATTGCACAGATAATGCTGGTTTCCAAATTTTTGACTCAGTTCTATTTTCCTACCACATCATGGTCAGTGTGGGGTCACAGAAATGGTTCGCTCAGTTTACAAGGGCATGTTTTATAATTGTGAAGCAAAGATTGACTTAGGAATAAAGTGAAATGGTTTCTACAGTGATCTTTGACTCAGACTCCTAGTTCTCCTCCCAAAGCTACAGTAGGAGTAGGGAAGTAGCCTCTCCCTACAAGAGCTTGCCTTGCAGTCAACTGCACACATCCATGCAAAGCCATCATTGCATTTGAGTTCTCTTGAGGGCAAGTCAGATATAAACTAGAGAAGACAGATGTAAATATTGACAGGATATAAAAAGTCTGAGTCTATACTAGCAAGTTACAATGTGCTAGGAAGCATCTTGAAGCTCTGGAACTTTGATCACTGTTAGGAGCATCACTAGAATGGAGCCTTGTAGCATTCTCTCAAGTTGTATCAGGTCTACCTGGGAGCAGTTTGGGAAATGAACCACTTCTTCTAGGGCATCTTATGCTGAAACCCAAATAAGATTAATACTGTACAGTAAGTAGCTCCTGTCCTAGTTCCATGCCAGTGCTCAGCACTGGGCACCTTTTATTTACTAGTGTGGAGGTAGCTCGCAGGCTATAAAACCACTGGTTTTAGCATTATCACAGAAAGTAATTGTATAAAATGTATGTAAAGTAGGATGTGGCTTCGAAGGTTAAATATAGCATGAAGCATCCTTGCTAATGTGCCAGGACACAGTATCTTGCAGAACTGTCTCGTAGAAAAGCCCCCTAAAATCATAACCCTTAAAATGCTTATTTCTATATATTTATCTGTAAGCTGTTATTTCCAACAGCTTCTTAAATATTTCTTTAATTGAATAATTATTTAAAATATAATTTAACTAGACAAGGAGGTATGCTACGAATAGGCTATGCCTCCTTGTTTAGACACTTTTAATTAGTATTTCAAACAGAACTCGAGAAAACAACATGTGTTTCTTACCAAATACTGTGTCCTGTAATTCCAGTGGCAAAAAAATGTTAGACTGAACTTGCCAAAAAGCTTCATTGATTTCAAAAGTTTTCCATGCTCTGAATTTGGCATCTACACATCTTCAAATTCTGATTCTAATCTCTTATTTCAGAAAACAAGTTATGTCCATTTGCAGTAGTTTGCCTATGTCATCTACGTTATACGTGCATTACACAGACATCACACTAGAATTGGGCCCTTACATAACATTTATCCATCAGTATGTTACTGTATGGATATACAGCATGCATTGTTGTACATCAGTCAGTTGCATAATTTCCTCTGGCTTCCATAGTACCTTAGATTGATGGTATAGTTAAAATCTCAGACGGTCATTTATAGCAAAATAATATCACATCTTTTCAACTTTCAAATAAGTTCTTTTAATACCACAACAAATAGCCAAGGTAGTCAGTGGAAAAGTTGTGCAATGCCTACTTTTTTTTTTTCAAGACTCATGCAACGGTGAATGTACTATCATCCAAAATCTGTACCTACACAGCTTTTCCTGCTAAGAATCTCTTTTTTTCATAGGACTAGTCCACAAAGGGAAGGTGGGATCAGACTTGGAAGACTAAATATCCTACTGTTATTCTAAAAATCTCTAAAAGTGCCAGAAGAACCAGTATATTTTAGGAAGTTTGTATGTATATGTGATTTAAATGGAAAAAAAAACAACAACAAACTGAATTGGTAAGCCCAGTGGTATAAACAGATGTCTTCAGAATCTTCTTAACATTTGTCTTTGCTGATATGTGCACAGAAAACAGATGGTGCAAATGACTCAGCATATACTTTCAAAACCAGTATGGGCAGAAAACATTTTTTTAAGTATTTGGCAATACAGATCACAAAAAAAAAAAAAAATAGGTTTGACTGGAGAAACAATGACTAAATACATATTTTCTTTGTTCAGAGTTGTTATGTGACTTTACTGTCATTACAGCTGATTCATGTTTCATGTTTTGGTGCTCTGTCTCTGGCACTAGCCAACAAACAAAAATACAGAAGTGTAACACATTTTTTAATTTTTTTCTCTTGATGCTGAAGAAATAATTGAGTATTTATCATTCCCTACTGAAAAAAAGCAGGAAGAATATCTACCTGTGACTACATTTTTGTGTGGTAAGGATTCATTATTTTCTTTGTGGAGTCAGTTTGGAAATTCATTAAAAACAAAAGAAGTGGAAATATTTGTCTTTTGCACACAGTTTCATCTTGCACCTAAATTTGAGTTATTATCTTCACATGCTTAAGCCAGAGGCCTTCAGAAAGATGGTTCATATCACTAGACATTCATCTGCTTAGCAGCTCATTGAGGAGGTTTCCCTGTACATTGCTCAGTGCTGCTCTTTACAAATCTGCATCTAATCAGAGATATGAGATTCTTACAGCTATACATACATTATCACAAAATTAATCCTTATGGGAAAAGTTATTTTTTCTGCTCTTTTGCCTTTGTGTTAGCCCACTCTGATTCATCCTTTTTTTCAGGTCACCGGACCCAAAAAGCCTCTAATTGAACCCAAAAGACAAAAGGATATTCCTAACACAATTCATGTTTAAAAAAATATTCCATTCCAAAGAATTACTTTAATAAGAACTTTTAAGAAGCCATAGACAAGATTTTGCAGACTTCAGAATAAAATGTTAGAAGCATAGGCTGTATCTGTTTTTCCCGTTTAAAGTTTAACTCTGCTAGGAAGCGTTCTCATACTATTTTCACACTAATTTGACCATGTGCCATTTTTCAGAAAGTGGTGGTTTTTGGTTGGGGCCGACTGATATTCTCACACACAGTCCCTGAACACAGTAAGCACAGGTCAAGGATGACTTGTGATCAGCAGTTCACTTGCGGCCATCTTGTCTCAGGAAAACGGCCACAGGTAAGCTGTCTTAGAAGCCCAGCTGTATGGAAGCAGGTGATGCAGGCAGTCAGCTTCCAGAAGAGAAAGCAGACCCGGGCATGTTTCATCCATCACACAGCCCCCACGCCCATGTCAGTGACAAATTTTGGGACAGATAAAAACGAAAGAATTTCCCCAAATGTACTTGTTACCCTGTCTATGCTTACCTGCATGACAAGAGAGAGCATAATGCAGTGTAGCAGTTTGCAGTTCAAAAGGTTTGTGTTCCAGCTCCTTTAAGCTCTCACAAGAACACAGATTGCTCCTGCAAGGGGACGTCTGGGTGCTCTAGACCTTGCCTATCACTTGTGGCTGTTTTTGTATGCCTTTGCCTTCAAAGTTTTTAGGTGGCAACATTTTTAGTAGCAATATTACCACCGGAGAGTGTTCCTTCTTTCTTCCTTTGAAATTAATGTCGTTATCCAAAATACATACAAGAAATCAAAGCTTTTACAAATCCTTATCTTTGAAACTGAAAATGTTACTATGCCACTCTATGCTGAATTTTATACTTTGAGCTATTTTTTTTCTGAAATTTATCAAACAATGCAATAATCTAATAAAGACCTTTGACTTACAACACACTCAAAGTTTGATGAAGTTCCTATTGCACTATTTTTGATCTTCAAATAACTTTTGAATCCTCACTTTAAGTGAGAGACTGACTGGAACAGACACAAAAGTGTTCACCAAGGAGCAATTTGTTGTAATGACAGTAAATACACAGTAATTATTTTGTAGTCTCAGTAGGTGATTACAGTAAGTGCATCTACAGGTTTCTGTTAGACTGGGTAAACAAGGCATCACGGGTATAACTACTTTAATATTAAAAATATCAAAAAGAGGGAAAAAAGGGTCAAAACAATGGCATGCCTAATGAAAGAATACATAAATTCTGCAAGTTCAGGAGACTGAAAAGTCCAGAATGCACCGAAGACATCTCTTTTTCTGCTCTTTTCAGATGGTGAAAGGGAGTGGATATGATGCAAAACACTGTTTACTTAACAAGCCTTGAGCACTGAATCAAGCAATTTATGAAATGCTTTTATAATGCAGCCACTGAGAAAAGCTTTGAATTTTCAGCAGTAGTTATCTGATAGTCAAGAACAGGCGGAAGATAATGTGAGCTTAATATAGAGCCATTCTGGGAGATGACTGAAGGAGTGAAGTGATATAAACCTGACTTGTGATTCCACAGGATACTGCTTTACTAAAAGCTCTAACATGCAATTGTCATTGACGGTATTTGCAACCAGTTCAGAAAAGGTAAATCAGCAGAAGGAGCTACAACTTTGTATTCTGTGATCAACTCAGACTAGATGGCAAATTATGTGAAGCCCCTGATTTGAAATAAAATCACAAATGGAGAGGAAATATCTTTTGGCAATGAATTTTTAGTATTCTGAGTGCTATTACCATTCCCTTTGAATCAAAGGGATTTTGAAGCTATGCAAATACAGTAAAAGAAACATCTAACTTAGTCAGTAGTAGAAAAGGCTATTATTAAGAAAAGGCTATGAAAACTTGATATTTAAATTGAAAGGTAAATAGATATGCACAAAATCATAGTATCGCAATGATCTCTCACTAAGAACATCTCGAAATACTCAAAGCCTGATTTCGTTAAGAATACTTTCATTCTTGCTCAATATACATGCAAACTCTAGCAAAATACTTCGTTTTTATATGTGTTTCAGAAACATGTCCTTAGAAAATTAAAAATATATTTATTTAACTGAAGATTACTGTAGGTTAAAAGATACTAATATAATCCGCTCAGAAAGGCAAATGTGTGTACACAGGGCCTGAACTTGGTTTAACCTGATTAGAAACTAATCAAGGTGATTCAGTGTAAGAGCTGGGACTAGGATTCACAAGTTCCAGTGCTTTATAGAATAGATTATTTCTATGGCAAGGTGACTTTTGGTACTACATAAGGAAATTCAAATATTTTTTCCTTAGCCTTCTATCATATACTCTTTTATCTGTAACTACTATAGCTCTTATGGCAGAGATGCAGTGCAGTTTTTAAGCATTCTTCTTCCTTCTAGCTGGTATTGAAAGCAGCACTTTTCTTGTCAGTTTTTCAATTTGTTTCCTAATGTGATACCTTTGAGACTTTAGGCTACATCTGGATCGTTTACAGTTCTTCAGGAAATTAACTTACTAAATGTCTGAGACCTCCAGAGGGCTAATCTGTGTTTCTGGTAAATCACAGTCCTTCATCAAATACTATGTCCTACAAATAGCTGTGCATTATTTTATTAGGGGATGACGACGGCAGGAAGCAAAACAGTTCTGCAGTAGATACTTTACTGTGGCACTACACAAAAAAGCAAATCTTGGTGCCAAAGTAACCAGGCTGGATCTAGATCAGAGGCTCTCGTTTTTCTGAGAAGTCATCAGAGTTTCACTGATAACGTGTTCTTAAATTCAAATGCACTAAAATTGCAAGAACTTCTAAGAGTTTGCAAGTAATTCAAAAAGAATAAACTGAACAAAAAAATGACCTAGCAGCCTAAAACCAATGCACAAAATCTCAAAATCACAGAATCATTTGAGTTGGAAGGGACCCTTAAAGGCCATCTAGTCCAACTCACCTGCAAGGAATGGGGACACCTACAGCTCAATCAGGTCGCTCAAAGCCTGGTCCAGCCTGACCTTGAATGTATCCCATCCACAGTAACCCCAAGTCCTTTTCGGCAGGGCTGTGCACTCTCCCTTTGTCCCCCAGGTTGTATTGATAGCAGGGTTTTGCCATGACCCAGGCACTAGTCCTTGCACTTGGCTTTGCTGAACTTCATGATGTTCTCCTGGGCTTACTGCTCAACCTGTCTAGGTCTCTCTGGATGGTATCCTATCCCTCAGGTATGCCAGCCGTACCACATAGCTTGGTGTCACCCACAAACTTGCTGAGGGTGTGTTCAATTCCATTGTCAATGTCACTGATGAAGATATTAAAGAGCATTTGTCCCACTACTGAACCCTGAGGGACACCACTCGTCACTAATCTCCATCTGGACATTGAGCCACTGGCCACCACTTTCTGGGTACGACCTTGCAACCAATTCCTTGTCCACTGAATAGTCCATCTGTCAAATCCACCTTTCCAGTTTGAAGAGAAGGATGTTGTGAGGGACAGTGTCAGAGGCCTTACTGGAGTCCAGATTGATGACATCAGTAAGGCCTTCTCTCCAAATGATGTCTATTGATTAAAAAAGATGAGATTGAATGAATTGTTAAAAATTTATTTCCTTCTTCTACCTGAGGGCGGTTAATCTGAATCCTAGAAGAATGTCCTAACTTTGGGGTACCAAGTACTCACACTCTGAGAGGGATGGAAGGAATCCATGTTTCTCTTCCCTTTTAAAGCTCTTATACACACCTTGAAGGACCTGGCAGAATACCCAAGTAACCTTGTATCATTCTCCTAAGACACAAGGAGTTTCCACCTCCCAGTCTTGCCTCTAAAGACAAATTTTGTCTGCTTTCTCAGACATTCAGGAACTGAATTCTAAATGAGGGCCTTCATGATTAGGCTAAAATGATGCATGTTCTCTTTTGCTCTCCCTTTCAAAACATTGAAGAGCAAAACTCATACAAACTTTTAAGTTTGAATATCCAATACTATATTGTGAATTAAGTTAGTTCTGAAGAAAGCTGTCTTTCTTTTCACTCTGTCCAACATTTAGATATCTTCATTTTCCTCTGTTTACCTGCTTCATGGCATACCTCAGAAGCTGCCTTTTATCCCACTTTAAAAACCAGCAGACATGAGAAATCATACCCTGAGCTGTGAACATAGCTTCTGTTCCTCACACAGCAAGCAGCCTGTGACCACACACAAGCACCATGGGGCATGCTCAGGTAAACAGCCTCAGCTCAGGGCACGGTAGAAGAGACTCCAAACTAAGGACATGAAGCCTGCTGTGAAGCCTCATGAGCATACCAGCTCTGGCTTCAGAAGTCACTTAGCTGCAAATTTCTTAAAGCTGGTCAGATGACAAAGGGAACTCTGTGCTTGCTTTCATTTGATCTTTCCCAGACATCTACTCTTGACACTCTGAAAAGCAGCCAAACAGGCTGTGAGTTGGACTTCATATGGCCACTTGGTTGGTCCTGAAATCCCATGTGAATGAACACTCAGCAGCTGAATCTTTAACTTGAATGCAGCCATACATATGCAGTTCTCAGGACTAACTTAAGTATTTCTGTAAAATGCTGTGCTGTCTAAACTGTACAACAGACATGCCATAGGTTTCCACTTGGATTTTGGTATCTCTTGAGAGAGACAAAGTGCATCTCAAGGTTAGGTATGTTTCCTCGGTTCTAGGATACAAAGAATAAAAGGGGTTTACCTTGTCTTCTTCTTCTTTTCTTTCATCTGCCCACCTTCCCACCTCTTCCCCCAAGCCTTTTTTATTCATTACCTGAAAGTAAGGTGCACTAGAACCACTGATGCATAATTCTAATTTCATGTTTGGTCTTGTATAGACAGTTTCACTGCATTATTTTTGCCTGATCTGTGAGCATATGGGTTACAGCTTCTTTTACTGTCACATGTAGTTTTCAAATAAATATATCCTTTGTTGCTGATCAGGGAAATAGCATTTCAAAAATATCATTCCTAGTTCTGAATAACCCACCTCCACTAAGATTTCCACAGTCTAAAGAAGAGGGAAAAAATTTACTTTGAATAAGTCATATTGGTAAAGAACTACGGACAAGTCATAAATGAGTATTATTCCTCTATACTTTGTTTCCACAGATTAGTCAATATGTTGAAGAACCTGATGCTAAAACTCAAACTTTTAATGGGTCTAATTTTTGTTTAGCTAACTTGCCTTCTCACCACTCAGTAGTTTTAATGAGACAGCTGTTCTATTCATAGAATAGTAATGCCATTTAACTGTATGCTTGGAAAACATATGGGATACTTTCATAACTGTAACATAATAAGTAAGAAAAGCCTCTCTCTGCACTAAAGAATGAAACCATACTGCTCTGATTATAGCAAGATCCTCAAAAGTATCCTGTGGATCGACTATAACATCCGCCTGCCGAGTAGTTTAAAGGAGTTTGGGTTTCTCAGTCCACATACAGAGGATGAAAATATTCTGACTCAGATGGGTAACACTGAGGCAGACAACTCAGCTCAAAGGAAGAACCATGGGGAGCCGTCAGCCACAGAAGGCTATGATTGATGTTTGAGGGAGAGAGGAACATGAAGAACACCGTGATCCTGAGCAATGGAGGATGAACAGACTTGGTACAGTGCCTTTCATAGTGTTATTTACATCCAGGTATCTACAGTATCCTGTGGCCCACCTTGTCCTGGGTTTTGCTTGTGAGAATGCACAATAACAGAAAAAGACATAACAAAATTCTACATCACCTGAATTTGCTTAATCACTTTAACAGCTGAGTTAGTTGATGAGTCTCCCTAGGCTCCCTACGCAGTCAGCAAAAAAAAACAAACTCCTGCAGATGGTGATTCAGATTAGGAGGTTATTGCAGGTGCTCTTTATCACCTCGAGGGGAGACTTTCTATCAAATGCACCAAGAACCTCTTCAGCTAAAACCATCTCCATCAGCTCCCTGCTGAGTGTCCCTGCATCTTTATGGCTAGAGATGCCTCCTCCCACCTCTTTCTTGCTCTTACCCAGTGGAGAAAAAAAAATTCCTAAGGACCGTTTTCTCTCTCAAACTATGATTTTAAACTTGGTCTTTTATCTTAAAATTGAACGTGAACTTTGGATTACCAGTTTGGACAGTGTGTTTTACCAGTATGGGTAATGGCTCTGAGAAATCAGTGAGGGACTCTGGGAGAGCAACTTGGGATTTGTCTAGGTGAATTCATTTCTGGTGCAGTAGCGTTAATGCAAGCATACCACAATTACATGGTGTAATAAACCAGATAAAGGACCAGGTGAGAGACAAAAAAGGCATCTCATGAGATAAGAAGAATGCTCAGAATGCAAATGTAAAAATTGCACTATTACAGGTTTTATAGCATTACACAGGACAGAGCACACATAAAATGAGAGTTACAACAAGAGTTCTTGGATTCAGGCCACAATATTTACATCTTGAAAGCATGGCATTTGCCCTGCCTAGAAAGGCTGAGAAAGATGTTAATCTTGAAGACTCATATTCTATAGAAAATACTGTGTATTTACAAAAAAAAAGAATAGTGTACTCTAACTTGCACAGTTGGAAATTTTTCTTAACTGTAAGCTCCATATTTAGTGAATACCTGCAAAATGATGATTGATCTGAAAAACCTGATAATCTTCTATTGCGCATTTATTTATAATCAAATGATGTATTTTTTACTCTTATATACCCAATTGAATGTAATCAAGCCATTCATACTTCTGAGGGAAAGTAAAGCATTAAGAATGGCACTAAGTATGATTAGTGACAACAATAATTTATTTCTACAGCAGCCAGGTTTTGTATGCTCCAAGCACACAGATACAGACAAGTTTTAGCTAACCTTCAAACAGCTTCATAATTCCAACCAAAAACTTACAAAGTTCTCATTTCATTGAAATTAGGTTGAAAATGATAGTGAATTGAGTCTCATTTCATATAGCAAAGTTATTTTCTCCTTCTGAACATTACAGTAGAAGTTCCTTTTTATTTATTTTCTCTTCTCTATAATTAAAGGTAGGAATAATTGCATGATGATTGCAGTGCTGGAAAAAAAACCAAAAAACTACTTCCTTTAATTTTTTTGAGTTTCAGAGTATTTTTGTGAATTTATTGAAACTGATGCACAAGACTTCCTCAGCAGTACAAACACCTGCTGGAACTCCCTCATATGTAAAGAACAAAATACTTTATAAAAAAATATGTGTGTATGTATGTACATATTTTTCAGATCCAACCTTTAGATTTAAGTCTGAGGAAAGGAACAAAACAACTCTATGCAAGGAAGAACATGAGAGGAAGTATATTAAAGGAGCGTTCATTATTCAAAATAGCAAAGTGTCATGTTTTTCCACTGTCTATACCTTAAAATAAAGTCGAGTGTCATTATAGACTATAGACGGATTGAAATGATACATGAGTTAGACTGGAAAAGTTACACGAGTGATCTGTTGAGAACCTGGGAACTATTTTCTAGTCTCATTCAAATAACAAATAATATTTTAGCTTGGTGAAGAAAAGAGATTGCTTCAAAACATTTATTTCACAGCATTTGCACAGTAGTGCAAAAATTTGGTAATTCTGGTAATGAACTGGACCTGACAGTACACATCTCTTCCTTCTTAGTTATTATTCACATGAGACTGTCATGAACATTTTTTAAAACCATGTCATTCCAGACAAAGAGAAAAAAAATTATTAAGGTAATATAAAAAATATTTTCTGACAGTTTGTAGTGGTTCTTTAAAATAAATACTCAGCAAGTTTTTAATACTAACATTGCTGTTCTTCCTGCAAGAAAAAAAAATTGAACACTTATATTTTGTGAATTATAAAAAGCGTTATGTGGACCAGAGACAAAAATCTAAAGAGCCTGGCATATGAAGTGCCTCAGTTCAGACCCAGACACAGAACAAAGTACCTGGGTTTGACTTTTCTAATGTAAAATGTAAGCCTTTAATGTATCACAATTTCACGTGGGCAATTTTTATTTCTAATTGCATCTCAGCAGGGACTTCTGTCCAGATGTACTTTAGATATCAGAGTAGTCATGTGTGAAGAGTTTAAATTTGATATGTCAAAAAAGCTCAGTTAAAAGCTTTAAAATTAGTGCTCTTGAGAAAATATGATTGTAATATGGCTGAAAGTGATCCTTTGGAAATAATATGTAGCCTGCGCAAAGCCAGTTATCCTTTATATACTCTCTAAGAACACAGATCAAGAAGTTACACTGTGCAAATTAACATAGATTTGGAATGGAAAAAAAAAGATTTGCTGAAGAGCAGCTGTATATATGGTATTCAGTTGGATTCATCTACATCTGGACGTATCCTGGGAAACCTGCTCTGGCATTGACACTCCAAGCATTCAGTGCCTGAATATTCCCCCTGCCTGTGAAGAGCAGCTTCAGAATTCCACAGAGATATGTCACTTCAACCTGGAATACCACCGCATGCAGATAAATACTTACTGTCATTTACAGAGACAGAACAAAAGATCCTGATCCAGTTCCCCCTAAACAAAGGCCGTGCCCTCTTTTACAACATAGAAACTGTATTTGGCAATGAGGTGCATATAACTGCCTGAATGTTCATTTTGAGGTACACGGTGGATGCAAGCACCTCAAATACAATAGAACCAACTTATGTTTCTGCTTTACTTCAATTTTTATTGAAGAAATGGGTAAGACACACATTAGGAAGCTTATTATTTTTCTCTGGGATGTCTATCAAATGCAGCATTGTAGCTAACCATATTACATGCAGATTTTTGTACTCTTTCAAGTTGAAGGCTTACATAAAATATTTCGTAATTTACAGTTTACCCCAAATCCCATTACACCATACTACAGAATAAAAATTCATGAGGTGGGTTGATTGTTCGCAGGGAGAAACATGGGAATTATGGTTTGATGATAAATGGGTAAATCCCTCCTTGAATCCTCATCTGCGTAATTTCCTACAGCTCTCACAATAATGAAGAAGAAGTGTGGAAATAAGTATTAGGTACAACATTTTGCTTTTGCATGCTTCCTCTAACTAATTGTTTCATTATTCTTATCCTCTGTAATGAAGACCAGCTTTCTATCTGAAAGAAACAGAAACACACAAGGCAGCCAACTAATTCATTACAGAAGTCACCCTCTTTAGAAGCTATTAACGTATCAGTAGCACAATGTTACAATCAGCACTTAAAAACAGGGGCGTACTAATTTAGATACTTGGTCTGAAGCATTAAGCATTAATATCTACTAAACTAACTGTCACTGTCAGCATTAAATAATAGCATCAATAGTGAAACATTGAGTTTTTAGTTACAGTAAAGTAAGGTAACATGGCTTATGATAGTATTTGAGTTTTTAATCTCCAAAGCTGATGGCACTGTGCTCTGGGAACCTTCTTCAAGGAACTGTTTTCAGTTTTGTTTCAGTTGCAATCCAAATATTATGGATATTATCCAAAGATTAATGGATGACACAAATACTTCATAGTGTTAAATTTCTGTGAAGTTTTAGGCCTTCCTGTAAATGATTTTTCACCCTTATTTTTCAAATGTGAAGGATCTGCATATCAATTAATTCAAGATATTAGCACAATGAGCTCCAATGAGAACCTGGGAATACACCAATGTCAGGAAATCATGAAGATGAATATATTTACCATTATCATTTTAGCTTAGCAAACCAGTGAGGCCTGACTGTGAAAATGTAAACCAATGTGTTTCTGCTACAGTTCAAATTATTAGAAGAAAAAGAGACAGAGCTGCCCTGCACTGATATATCGTGGCTTGAAAGACAAAGATAAGATAATATATCTGAAAGAGAAGACAAAAAAAGCCATAACGCTAAGAAAGCACTTTGGAACAAATTAGTATAATTTTTAGGTCAGGAAACAGCAGCCACAATGGAAACAAATTTTAAATCATATTGTGTAGATGCTGGGTTGGACTCCAGGAACTTCCTTATTATTCAGAATTAATTTACTGTCAGCAGTGACTAAGACAATGCACAAAATAATAATAATGAAATATCTTAAACAAATACAAGGCACAGGAAATCTAATGACTGCTTTTATGTAGGCACATCAGAAATCTACTGTCAAACTACACAGTCCAAAACTACAGGAGATATGAGTAGAATTACAGTTATTGTATAAAGGGCAAGAAGGTAAGAACAACAAGCTATTGTTTTTTCTATTATATGTGTGTTCTAGCCCAGCAAAGATGGATGACCTCCTCACCTATCATAGAACAGAAAGAAAAGCATATGCCAAAACCTATGTGGATCTTCTTAAAGCCTCAGCAATTGTTGTAAAAAATGAGAACATTATTGTTTTCGTCTCCATTGATCATGACACACTGTCATGATCAGTGGAGAAATCAACAGTGTCCTCAGCTACTCCTTTTCTCTAATACTTACTAGCTTGGCGTAAAACTTTGGTACTGCTGTTAACACCTGGCTTGAGTCTACATAAAGCATTTCTTGTCATCTAGTTCTGCATGTCTACAACATTTTCCTTTGCAGTTTGTGATAGTGTCAAATCAGATGAACTAATATATCCTCCTAAGTGATCTTATTTTTTGGTCTAACATTGGTTGTTATGACCTCTTTCACCTTCTGGAATAGGTCACAAACTGTCATCTTGATGGGGCAGGAAGTGGGCTGACATCAGATGACAAGTCAGGGCTGTGTGCAAAAGACAGCAGTAACTCAACAGTACACAGTGGCACATCCTAGAGGATATATAATTATTACATTCCCCAAGTAGGGATACATTTTTCCTAAGAATGTAGATTACATAAAGTTATTATTAGTATTACCATATTTCCAAATTGTATTGTAAATAAAGCACTCATCTGAATTGGGAAATTCCTACTTTACCAATATTTTCATCAGAGTCAATCTCAGAAATGTAAATTCAATCTTTTAACTATTCATTGAAGCATTTGCTAACTAAATCAATAGACATACATAAATATATGAGTGTAAAATACTTTAGAGTAATAGTAGATCTCATGAGATCCACAGTGCCTACAGTAACCAGATGATTCCCTTATGTTCCATATTTACTAGGTACCCAATTAAAGGTTGTGGATACAATTTCTATAAGCATTTATTGCCTATCACTACAAATGAAGTCAAAAGAATCAATGCTTTGAACATCGTTCAACAACTTGCCATATAATAAAAAGTTGTTAAAATATTTGTGAAGCACTAAATGATCATTATCACATAAAGATCGAATGCAGAATAATCTCAGGAGAAAAGTAGCTGTTCTAATGAGTAACCATAGCGATGAAGGTGCTGAGCCAATGCATTATCAAAACGGAAATATCCAATGCTGAGTAACTGTCACTGTAATCCACTCCTTGAGCTCAGCTGAGTAAAGCGGAGATCTTACTGAAGTGTGTGATTGTGTAATTGAAAATGGTGTTCACTATTAAGAAATGCTAAGACTTGAAATTCAAGTTGATGCATTATTACTAGTTTTTGTGCATATTAAATTTATGTTAGCATAATTCTTATTGCATTAGAAATCCTGACCATCTCCCGCACTTCTGAATTTTACTATGAAGCATTCATTTAAACAATTTATTTTATAAAGGGAAGAACCTTCAAACGCTACAACAGAAATTCCCCAAATCTTTTCATTTCAATGGCGATACTGCCAGAGATGAGTTTCTTCAGGCTAACTTCTGATTTCCATTGATCTTGAGCAAATCATTTAATATAATGGAAAATCCCCCTCCACTGAATATAAAACCTAAAAAAAACTCCACCAAACCCAGAGTTTGAGACAACTGAACTGCAAGTAGCAAGAAAAAGCCAAGACAGAGAAACCAGAGAACCCGAGGGATTCTTGCTGAGCAAAGATTGTCTGACTGCCATGAGAAATGCTAGCAAAGCAAGCTCTTTCCAGAAGCTTTGCAGTTTCCTGGCTTTTAAAAAATTCAGTCTTCAAGTTAAGTTTTATACTTCTCTGCTAGATTTTTATCTGACTAAGACAATGTTGTATGTGAAATATCTGAAAATTTCAGGTAAATACCTTGCTTAACATACTACGTTTTCCAAACCTTACATCCAATTATTGCAAATATAGACATGAAAATAGAGGATGGGAATCTTCAGACACTGTTACTCAAGGATCAGCATGTCTTTGAGACTTTACCATAGGTGACAGAAAAAGGAAGAGCTAACTTTGAATATAATAACAATGAATTTACTGCAAGCAATGCTTTATTTCATATATAGGTGGACAGATGTCCAGAAGGCATCAGTAGCAAAAATGCTCTCCCTTATCTTCATTTGCTTAGAAACTCTGTCTCATATAAGACCCATATAACTGCTCATCATTTGGAACTTACACATTCTGTTTTTGCAATTCAATGCAGCTGCAAGTGAATAAAAAATGCAGAAGCAAGGGTTTTACAAACTGACTATAGGAGAGGATCTCTGTAGCATTATGTCTGTTTTTGTGCTTCCCTTGGTCTCAGGTGAAAACTTTACTCCTAATTTTCTAATGAGCAACTGGCTCACACTCTGTGGTATGATAAAGCTGTTTGGTCTATGAGTCATTATGGAAGCACACTAGTCTGAGGCAATGCAGATCAGAAAGCTGAGGATAAATCACACAAGAAGCTGCAGATAATAGGCTTTCTGAGCCAAGGAGAAATTAAGCAGCATCATTAGGAAACTTTGTGAAACTTCTTCAGAGAAGACCTTGTTTAGGAATGAACTCATAATACTGGTGTAAAAAAGATAAGGAACTGAATCAGAGAACCATATACCCTCACAGCACTAATTGACTGTTGCCTTATCCAGAAAGGATTGGCTGGAACATGACTTACAGTGAGCATTAAAAAAGAGCTCATGCTGTTGTCTCTTATTTTTAGAGAGAAGTGCATGGATATTTTAAAAGAGCATAGGATCCTGCTGGCAAACAGTAACTAAGATTTGAGAATATCAGAGCAATGAAATGGCGGTAAGGATATGAAATTGGGCAGGTGGGATCACAACTTGAAAAATTAAAGAAAGATATCAGCTCTGTCTTTCTTTTCATAACAGGAACGCCAGTGCTAAGAATTGGCCAAGAAGTCTAAGAAGTACATACACCATTTGAGTTGATTCTTACTGAGGATAACATCCCATTGTGGTCTGAACTACTTAGGCTCAAGGTTGACCCAGTACCAGGTAGCGGCCACCTTATTTCCTTCTAAAGAGGAGCCTTTCCATTTCACTTCACAGTCTACCTGATGGTCCAATCTGACATTTTTAATCATTCTTTCAAAGATGAAAATCCACTGATTTTTTTTTCTTTAATTTCATTCAGTGACGTTCAGAGCCTTGAAGTAGTAGGCTTGATTTCATTATTCTGTTGCTTTCTGACATTAAATTTAACCTTTGTTCTTCTTCCTAACAGTACAATGTGAGTAAAGCTGTGGAATTTGAAAACTTTTGCATACTAGCTCCTACAGAAGACAGTGCTTCCAGGAGAAGGCTTTTAGAGGATGTTCTTGTAATCTGCAGCCTGAAGAAACATATGTGTAAGACAGAATGCAACTGTGTCCTGGAAGAGTATGCTAGGTTACACAGATTGAAGAGACAGCATGTCATACTCATGGCATCTTTACTTCCCTTACCATCACATTATCTGCTAAAACTTTGGCTTGCAGCTGACCAGCAGCTGTGTTGCATACTGAAAAACTGATTTATTTTTTTTTGAAGAGTAAGTCTTCAAGTCTATGATCACCATCAGTAACTGTTAAAATATTACTTCAAAGAAAAGTTAGTTATCCTCAGATTAGCCCACGTAAAAGTGTTTTTTGAGGAACATACATGGAAGCAACAGTGTGAGTACCTGGAAATGCCCACACACAAAAAAAAAAAAGCTCTCAAAAGAAGATTGAAACTCAAAGATGGGAAATTATGCCTTTTTTCAGAACATGTGTACAAGGGCTACTCCAAAAGTAATATCACCTATGTTATTCTGTTGGCCTATGACATCAGAGGCACGTGCTGGTGATAAGGCACTATAGGTCAAACTTTCCAACCAATATTCTGTTACATTATGTTGCCAATGCAACAGATGGCTGCAAAGGGGCAGTCTGACACAGTGACGTCTGATATGGAAGTGCATATGAAGCAAAGGTGTGGAACTGAATTCCTCCACGTGGAAAAAATGGCACCCACTGACATTCATTGATGCTTGCTGAACACTGATGGAGAACAAACAGTGGATCGAAGCACAGTGACCAGGTGGATGGTGCTTTTCAGCAGTGGCAGCAACACTGTGAAAGATAAGCCACGTTCCAGATTGCTATACAGATGTTTGCAAATGTGCATGCAAGCTCTTGTTCACTGCTGGTGACAGTGCATAGCTAACAGTGGTGACCATACTGAAAAAATGGTGTTTCATAGCTGAGGATTTACCCTATCAAATAGTGTTATCGTTCTCTTTGTATCTGCTGCAGATTTCATGGAAATAAATAGGTGGCATTACTTTCAGAGCAATCTACATATTTCAGAATTCTTTGACTCAGAAATCTGAGACAAACTCCAAATGCGTTTATAATTGTCTTTACAGAATACCGTACTGAAATGTTTGAGTAAAAGAGAATTCACTGACAGAAAGATGCAATAGCTGGAGCTAGGCAAAGATCTTCTCTTCCTGACAATATTGGCCCTCTGGGGCCATCAACAAAAGTTCAGATTGCCCCACGATGTTCAGTGTTCATTAACAGCAGCAGATTTGTCAGAGAAAATAGTTTTCAGAAAGGATCATTTCAAGAGTTTGTGGCCAGTAAGGAGACAGTATTTTTTCTATAAGAAAACTAAGCGTGGGCAGGCAGAAAGATCTCCCTACGCATGTGCACAGCTTTCTAAGGTCAAATGATGTAGCTCATATGGAAGAATTTAATATTTAAGTTTTCATAAAAAGGTAAATACTTCAGTTAAGCATAAGCCAAGGCTTACTCCCTTTCACTCTCTAGTGTAATTTTTATCCATATCTTTAGCAAGCTGGTACAGAATGTACCCTTTCTGAATGTGAATGAAAGATGTTATGAAGCAGAACCCACAATGCAGTAGAATGCAAAAACATGCCAGTCAGCATCCTGGTGACCTACTTTTATTGTAGCAATTCCATTTGTGAAGATATGTCACTTTTTTTTTTAACAAAGCTGCACAGTGAGGTGTCAGCAAACATGCTGCTTATCATTAAATATGTCATTCAATGACTGCAAATGCTTGTCTGTATGACTGACAGTGTTAGTCACCAAGCTCCAACAGTAATAGGCAGTATTACACTCCTAAAGGAACAAACACTGCTATGTTTTTACAAAAGAAATATGTGGTACTTTACAAGTTGCCCATCTACAGTAAAGTGTCTTTGAAACTGTAGAAACAGTCTGCCTAAGGAGGCAGTTGAGTAACCATCCCTGAAGGTGGTCAGGAACCATTTCAATGTCATACTAAGGGACATGGTCTAGTGGGAAAATGTTGGTGGCAGGTGGTCGGTTGGACTAGATAATCTTGGAGGTCTTTTCCAGCCTTGATGATTCTGTGATTCTGTGTTTCAGGTGGTCAATGAGATAGTTGCTTGGGACTTTTTCTGTTTGGTACAGACACATTTCAACAACTTCATCTGTGTACTTTCTATGAAAAAAAGTCTACCTGATTCATCATCCAGCTTCATGAAAAACATTTAATTCCTCAAAGCATATGTCAAACAAACAGAACATCATTATCTTTCCTTATATAGAAGGCATTGACAAGTTCTCTCTTTGAACTCTCTTTTCACGCACACATAAGTATTACGGAAGTAAATCTGTATTTCCTGTATTCTACTTAGAGAAAACTCATCCTGACAGTTAAGTAGGAACAATTTGGTAAAGGACTTAATGACATACCCAGAAGTTATTTACAAAACAGAGGACTACATGAGATGAAACTAACAAAGATGAAATCAGTATCTATAACCTTCTGAAAATAAAAACTAAACTGAAAGCACTAGTGAACTGAGTATTTCCAAATTTCTTATGGTGACTCTTTTGAGAGAATGAGGATTACTAATTTAAAATGGCCTCAAAACTGAACATATTTTCTGGTTCACTTACTGACAGTGTGTCAGTACAGTTTTGTTTGTAATGAGGGTTACAAAACCAACCTTTGTTTATTAGCAGGCAAACCAACAAAACTAAATAATCTTGAGTAAGTTGCAGGGCACTGTATTACTAGGCAGTATTACTACGAAAAGTATTACTACTTTTGCACTTGAGTCTGAGGCTAACTGTTTAGAAAAATAAAGTTTAGAAAGCACAATGAAAAATGAACAATACTTACAACCATACCGTTTAGGGACACCCAGCAATCTGGTGGGAAATCCTGGAGCAACGGTACTAAAAACTGAAGACAGCCATCCCAATGGCAAAGCAGCAACATCATTCCAATTAGATTAAAGATTCTCACCACAGCACTGGCCAGATCATATGTCATGTGGAAAATCTGTAGAGAAAAATTACAGAAGATTTATGTGATGCAAATCAGAAATGCAAATTATTCACTTTTCATCAGGCACATTAAAGACAAAGAAGCATCATCTTGAACTTCTAAGGAGGCAGAGATCATTCAGTAACACCCACTAATATGGGCACACTAATTTGGGCACAGGACTGTACTTGACACATCTGACTCCTGGGTGCATCATGGTTACACAAGCTGCTAAAAAGTGTTTCATTTAATCAGAAGACACCAACTGAAGTACTTTCTTAAAGCCACAAACTTCTTTTAATCAAAGTGAATCTCACAGAAAAAAATAGAAGTAAAAAAACATTGGGAAGCTTGGAAACGGTAGTGAATCTATTGCTTCTCTGTTAACTGGGTGTCTTAAGTATTCACAAAATTGTGGGAGGTAAAAATTCAATGACCTATTCAGAATAGATTCACATTTCTTGTCTTCTAAAAAGCAACAAAATGTGAGTGAAGAAGCAATATAGTAATTTTACTTAATTTACTTAATTTTACTTCTCTACTGCAAATATCATCTCACCAAGAAAAATGACATAGGAATATTTCACAGTTCCTAATTATTGGCAGTTTTCCTAAAATACTGAGAATCCTGAAACATTTGTAGTAGCTAAGATTAGGTCAAACAAAAATAATCATTTGGATTTTTCCATTCTTGTTAAAAAATGGTTTTATTTGCATAGCCTCATCTAGTACAACATAAACATACTCTTAAGAATGAGAGGACAAAAGATGAAGGCCAGCTGTTTTTCCCCAGTTATGTGAAGAGACATCACCAGCAACAAAATAGATTTTGATGGGTGCAAAAGATTAGACATCATTATTGAGCCAAATAATAAAACTGAAGATCACACACAACACTGGCAGTTTCACTTAGGCATCCTGTCCATTTCCTCAATGCATATGATTCAGTCCTCTCAGCATCTCAGTCTCTCATCTAGTAGATGATACAGCAACACATCGCCATGCACCGCAGCCTGAGATCAGCCTGTGCAACCACGATCCTACTCACTGACACTGCAAAACACACATCACCAAAATGGAAATTCCAAAAGAATTCAAGTGTGCAAGAGGAACTTAATATATCCCAGCTTTCATATAGCTAAATTGAAGGCAGTGGTTAAGTACTCACACTGCAAATGAGTTCAAGTGCAAATACAGAGAGCATGTTAAGGTGTCTTTCAACATCATTTTCTGCTACTGAGTTTTTTCTTGTTTGAAAATGATGGCATATTTTTGAATCCCAAACTGTAAAACTTATGTAGCAGAAACATACCTCATACATAATGTTTATGTGCAAAACACTGCTTCAAGTTAAGGCATTTTAAGAGAATAATATTCCAAATCTCAGCTTCACAGATGCTTGAAACAAATTCTTAAATGTTATCCAAACACTATTTAGTTTTTGTCAATACTGAGGAAATGACACTAACATTTAGGAGACAATGTAAACAAAAATAAACAGAAAAGTGGCAATTTGTGTTTTTTGGAAATGTATTTAAACTATAAGTATTTTAATAGCTACAGTTTCAGTAGCAAAAGATGAACTGGGAGAGTAAGGAGAATGGAAATACATAACAAGAGTACTACTGTTTTGGAGAGCTAACGAACACTGAGTTTCATTTAGGTTACACTATCCCTACATGGTTATTTTATTGCATGTTTTCTGAAAACACACATCTAAGTGTTTGTGATAATGGGGGGAAGATCTGGTTCTGTGAAACTCTCCGAAGTCTGTGAGAGAGCAGCACAGATCCCAGGACTGCTGTGTCCTTCTCTGACCTCTGTAACTACAGGCTTCGTCAAGATGACTGGCTGTTCACGTGTACTGTGATCAGAGCTGCGTAAGAACGATCTCTCTGTGGCTCTTTCACTTGCATGGAGCCCATTTTTTTTGCATCAATTAACGTTCCAGAGATAGCCTGAACTTGAAAGCTCCAAACAATAGAGAACGTCCAAGTATTTAAGGGCATTTTGCACTGGTACATTTTTATTTCAAATTTTAAAAGCTTCACATTATTTAAAAGGATAATATGTACTGAAAAAAAAAATAGATGAGTGGATGGATTTGTAAATGTATTTATTTATGCATTTCAGGGATTTTGCCTTGCTTTTATATGTGTATTGCTTCCTGCCTAGCCCGTAAAACTGTGTGATGACTCAGTAAATATTCTCAAAAGGGCCATTAGAGCCAGGATACAGAAAGAGATGGTACAAAAGAAGGAGAAAATCAAACGAAATAGCTGGAGCACTGAGGTCAAACTAAAGGGCCCTGCTGAATCAACAAGGACTCCTGATGGGCTTGGGCTTTGCCAGGACTGTGTTATCTTGCTACAGTTATATGACTGAGTAACTTGCTTTTCCTAAAAAGTAAGCAGCATCTGCCTCTTCATTACTAGCACGCCTTTGCATTAATGATCGCATACTGAAAGAACAATAATAGATTGAAAATCATATGTGAAAAAAATCCAGTAAAGGAAATGATTGGAACCATCAGCATTTTGCACTGTGATTCCATCACTTCTGAAACCTTTACACTCAAGAAATACACCTCTGCAGCTTAGCACACAGGATCAGTAACTACTGTTACAAACATATTAGCATTCTGGATATTACCTGGATTGCTTAACACGGTAACACAAAATCAGCATTTTCACCATGGCACTGATTAATTGTGGTGTTTTATCACTCATCTTCTGCTTACTTTAATAGTTATGTAGCCTACTCTAATAACTGTGGCAACTCTATATTTACAGATGAAACCTTAGGAAAAAAATCTTGTATGTGTTGAAATAACCTTTTAAACATCTCCCCATATTCTAACCAATCTCCAGGAAACAAAAGCCGTTTTCTTTTTTGAACATTACCATGGAAATCTGTGCTTGGTTGGGAAAAAGAAACATTAAAATACAGCCTGCGCTGTAAGTAATCAGTAACATTTGATTGTGACACTGTATTGACATCTCTAGTTGAAGGAGAGGGAGCTATTTATTAAAACTAACAGTCAAAATAACCCGTGGACTGAAGTCCAAAATTGCATGCTTAGTATTTTATGTTCTTTCATGAGGAACTGAATGTGATACACGGAAACAAAAAGAAATCATCCATATTTTCCTCACATTCTCTTTTTGTAATAACAAAATAGAGTTCTTATTTGTTGAACTAATCCTTACTAAAATTCCTAGGAGAAATGTAGTTTGTTAAGAGTGGGACTGGCATATAGAAAGCTAACACCACTCATTTGCCCATAAGCAGATTGTCCATTATGGCAAGAAGAAATGGAAACCTCAAATGGATTCACTTCAGTTTCATAGTACGGGTGTGCTATACGTTTATATTATATTCTTTTGTCTGAATGGATTCCTTACTGAGATAAAACTCGTAAAAAATACAACTGAAACATTTGCAAACACATAGAGTTAGGCTTCCAAACACATTACTCAGGTATTTAGTAGCCTGGATATCATTAAGGGCTCACCATCCATAAATAAGCACAAATAAAACACATTTGAAAATTTGGCCACTTTCTTTAGACTACTCTTAAATACTCAGCTTAACCACCATCAGGCACAGATTTTTAATAACATATTTCCGACAAAATGACTTCAGCAACATGAGAATACTGCAAGCAAGAAAAAATGAAAATTCCTTTGAGAACTAACTCTTCCTATATCATTATCTCACATAATAGAAAATACTTAATAGATATGTCTTCTTTAATGCTACTATTCAATTTCCATTACAGATTATTCTTTTTCAGATTATACTTTTTATTATTATTATGTACTTTTTGTTGTTCTTTTTTCTTTTTTCTTTTTGGTAATATTTTACAGTTAACAGTTTCCATATTCTTCAAAATAGTGTTTAATAACAATCTGTGGTATATTACCTCACTTCTGGAAACTCATAATTTCTTCCGATATTATTATTATTACTTAATTTTTTCTCTAACAAGCTGACACTGTCTGACAGAGGCTGAAATGTAACCACATATTAGCCATTTTTCACATTTTGGCAAAATATCATTCACAGAGAATAAGAAATTGCTCCTCAAGAAGTCATAGGTCACATGTTTTACCTCAGTTTTTATTCACACTTCATTAATGACTCTCTTGATTTCCATGTGTGAAGAAGAAAGAAGATTATTCTTTCCTCACATTTATAATGGAGTGTATACTTCAGATTGGTCCTGCTGACTCTGATATCCAGGCCTGTGACAGAAAAGCTGTTCCAGTGTTACCAACCCACTTGCTTAATAGTATTTGAGGGCTGTCATATTAAGTTAATAGTACATATCTAGCTCAACTAAATGAATGTAAAATCTGTTGAACTGCTTTCATGGAGTGCACTTCTGCCTCCTTATAATTGGAAGGGAATAGTTCTTCAGTTGTGATTTGTAGTTCAGCCTGATTTTTACGTTCAGTTACATAAAATTTGATTTCTAAAATTTACCAAGATTCAATTCTCCCAGGAGGGAAAACAAAATGTTAGGAAGTCTTGAAAAAATTATTAAAATCTTGTACCACAGAGTTGATTGAGATACATCTTCTTTTGCACCTCTTAGAAGCACTCGAAGTGCTCAGAATCATCAAGATAGTCAGGGTTTCATCTTCACATTCTGCTTTGCATCATGCCTCAGGCCACATAAAATGACACTCGTCATAAGTGAGCTGTGTGGAGCCTGGAATATTGAACAGCCACCTTCTGGAGATTGAAATAGCCGCACGTGTACAGCAGTCACTGAAAGCAGACAGAGAGTGGCACTGAGCACAACAATGTAAGTTCAGGATAGACTGCAAGACAAAATATCAGCTACGAAAATTACAAGGCTTTTTGATTCATTCTCTGGGTCAGTCCAGAATTATTAGGTTTGTCCCTCAGAGCAGTGCCTAGACAGAGATTAAGAACTGCAGGATTCAAATTTTCCTACCTGAGCTAAATCTTCACTTCTAAGACAGTATTTGTAACAAACAGCACCAGGAAATAAAATGTCATGAAAGGGGGAAGAGAGCACAAAGGCTCTGTTTGCACTTCTGTTTCTCCATCTGCTTTGAACAGTGAAAGCCAATCACGACTTTTTATTCATGTTATACTCTATGAATTGATTTCAAAAGACATTCTTCATAAATATCATTTGAAATATTGTGGACTGGATCCAACTCTGACCAAAGCTCATTTCTTTGGAAGCTGCAGTTCCACTCTACATGGAAAATATATCTGCAAAAGTAGATGTAAAGGCCCATTGATTGAAATGCCAGGCTGTGCCCTTAGAGTTACATTTCACACTCAGCTGACTCCGGATGCTTGTGCTTAATTCTATAATAAATAATTCATCATTGATAATTCAGTAGTGGGAAAATGTATATAGCACTATTTAGTCTAGTTGTATTTGTGACCGTAAGCTGATGACAAATGCAGAGATCTGCTTCTGCTTTAGTTGGCCCTGGGGGTAAACAACCAGTGATTTAATAAATAGTAAAAGATATTTTAAATCAAACATACCTGGAAAAAAAAAAAAAAGAGCTGAGATTGGCCTATTTTATGTGACCTTTAAAAATTGTTATTTCTAGACGGACTCAATTTGACATTAGGTTTTGTAATAGCAGTCCCATTTATTCTACTTCAAGGCATGTACAAATGGCAGCCAGTTTCCATGCAGCAAAAAGAACAACACAACAACATAGACATGTGATGGTGCTCCAAGTCCAGGTTAAACCTGAAAGCATTAATGCAACTGCTCTGCTGGAAGAAGAATCACACAAGCCTTAGAAAGGTCCCTTATAACCAGCAAGTGACATTTATTAACTCCATACAAACTCTGCAATACGTGTTTTCCACTGTAAATCTGCCAATGCCATGCTAATATATTACTTCTCATACTGAGGGCATAACCTCACTGCCAAAACATTTATTTTTATTATCCTGTAATGATTAATGTGTGTGAGCTGCCTTGACATCAAAATAGAGAGGACTAGTCTCCTTAGTTCTGTAACAAAGAAAACAAACCAAGACTGACAAACCTCAGGATCCTGAAACAAAAAACACAGTGCTAATTTTCACTGTGCTTTTACACAGGTGAAATTTTCTTTCATTATTTATTTTAATGACAGAACGTATCTTATTAGACTAACAAAGCAAAAGTGAGCAAAACCAAACCAAAAACAAACAAAAACCCTCCCACAAAATAATAGTAGTAGTAGTGGTAGTACTAGTAATGAAATTATAGCTGTGAGAAAGACACATGCAATAGTAACAGCTTGTCTACATGATAAAATTTAGCTGAAGCTATTCTTAAATTATAGTTTAGATCTAAGAATGTATGTATGGCAAAAAAAAATTGAAATGTTCATAAGCAGAGAGATAGCAAGTTTTGCCAACATGAAGTATGGCTCAGTTTCCATCTCAGCATTATTTTAAGCATCAGCATCGTCTGACCTTCAGCTGAATCTTCCTGATGGGCAAAGTATCTCAAGTGACAGCACCACTGAACTCTGTGAGAAGAGGTGAGCTAGAAGGAATATTTCATTTATTATTATCTTTTATAATTACTCCTGTCTTACAAAGAAGGCAGCTCTGAGATGTAGCCAGTTTCTAAATGGCCCAATGTATTATTTACAATTTATCTTCCTAGCGGAGTGAGAGGAACTGTTTTTCGTATTAATATGCAGATGTATTCCAGTGTCAACCAGAGAAGAGAAAAATAAGTTATTCGCCATCACACATCTACTCACAGGCAGACTCAGGCAGGGACTCTCATGGCACTCAAAAGGGCAACAGAACAAGTAACATGAATCTGAACAGCTATCACTGCCTACAGCATTTCAAATATAAGGGCAGAATTCAGATACCTGACTCCATTTTTCAGAATTACTGTGAGCTTCTGAAACCAAACTTCTCCACTCTTTATATATTTACACAAGCTACTTTCATCCTTATTAAATGTGAAATAAAAAAACAAATTTCAGACATGTATTTTATAAAGAAGTTCACAACAAAGTATGTCATTAATGCTAAGACAATTTAGGGAGATCCTTTGGAAAGATCAAGATCTTCACAAAAACTGCCATGCCCTATATAATTGTTTTACAACATATCTGTCTATTCAAGTCTCACAAACATGGGGCTCTCTTGATTTCCATTTTTAAACCTTAACTTCATAGATAATCACATTCTACCCCCAGCATGGTAGGTCTTTTGCCTTGAGCTGCATATTGACAATATGGTTTGGTGTAGTGCACTGGCAGAGCCTGACATCAAAACAGGCAGGACATGGTCTCATATTCCTGGATCCAAAAATAAAACAGTGCACAATGTTTCCTGTGATCTCTTTCAGACCTCTTTCCTCTGTATGCTGTACCTGTGAGCAGTCTGATTGGTACTTGAATACTAAAAACATCCAAGGATATTTCCAGGTATGAACTCAGGGACGCAGGTACCTAAAATATCTACAGAATCACATGCTTTTAGGTTTGACTGGTAAATCCATAACTGAAGAAAGAATTCTACTCTAACCCAAGAAAAATGAATGAACACAAAGATGAAAGACAGCAGAAAGTACTTAGAAATCCATACAAAGTAACAGCATATCCCACCACAAAATGTTTTTACAACTGAGATGCCTGCAAACCCATCTCCTTCAGTCTCAGCACTTTCCTAAACATCACTTGCTTTTTCAGAAGATTTTGATTTCCAAGGTCTACGAAAATAAGATGAAAACAGGCACTTTCTGAAAGTACGAGAAGCACCATCATCCCAATCCCCCAGCAAAAGCCCTTTGATATTAAAAGGGATGGTTCATTAAGTTCCTAAATCACCAGGTCTTTTTCCATGATGCTTACCCCAAAAGTCACACCGATGCATTTCTGAGCTTCAAATTAATTCTGCTAATTATAATACAGCAATATAATGATCTAATAGCAAACAACTGAAATAATGAGGAATATTTTTCCTTGGGAATTTGAGTTGGTGCATTACTGAAGCTATTGAGGTTAATCTTCCAAACATGGAATTAAGGGGCAAGGAATAGAAAATAAAAGCTGTTATGTGAAATTTCCTGTGGAATAAAAGTTCTGGAACCAAACTGATTTCATTTTAATAGCATAAAAAAACCTTAATTTAAAAAAAAAAAAGATAAAAAATGTATTATGAGGCACAGCTGTCAAATTTAATGTTTATATATTTGGGATATTCAGATTAAACATAACCCCTGAATAAAATATGTGAAATTCCATATTGTATTACAAAATAAAATGTTTTTTTAATAGTAAATTAAAAAGCCATTTTATTTAAAAATACATTATTGGTTATATCTATAATTGTCAGTACAATCAAGGCAGAAGACTAGTGAATGATACTGTATGAAAGACAGAACTCTTCAGCGGATGGATGCTTAAAATCCAGAACACAGAAAATCCATTTATTCCTTTGAAAATCTTGGTAATCTTGTTAAAAGGAAGCATGATAAAGTCATTCATACATCATATTCACATACATACACATAGAAAAATGAAAATGGCATAATCTAATGGTATATATCTGAATAAATAATTATGCTAATAACAATTTGATGTCTAAGTCAGTGTTTCACAATATTGACAAATAACTTGCAAATTACATGGCTAAGGGAACTGCATTCTAAAAGACTGTTTACCATATAAGTGCAAATGAAGCCTGCAGTTAAAAGCTTAATGTTACTCAGAATCACTTAGAGCATCTCTTTTGCAATTTTAAAGGATAAATAAACAAACAAACAAACAAACAAACAAACCACCAAACAAAAAAAAAAAACCAACAACAAACTGACAAACCAAAAAGAAAAATAATAAATTCTTGTGATCTGATGCCCGACCAGGTAGAAGGAATATGCCAGAATCATAATCTTCACAGTCACCTCAGAGTTTGGCAGAAGAAATTAGGAACCCTGTTGCCTGCTAAAAACTTCAGGTAGTCAGAAATATATTACCAGTTTAAAGAAATTACTTTTAAAAATTGCAGACAATAACCTCTTGTGTAAGTTATCTTGTTTACCTGAATTATTACATAAAACTACCTTAAGCAGAAACTTCAGACGCTAAATTATTCTATTTGTAACTGTCTTCAACATTTGCTAAGTTCATGACTATTATTATTATGAAAAGAAAATCACTACCTGCATATCCAAAAACGTGATTTGCATGCAGGTCTGAGTATTCAAAAGTCTCTACAGATATCTAGTTAGTCAGTGTAAAAGTGAAAGACTGAAAAGAAATGACAAGCAAAGGAATACTAATAAGATCAGAAAGGAGGAGTTACTGGAAGAAGAAAGAAGTATGTTTTTATGGTCCTGATTGGGTTCTCTGATTTTTGTCTAATTCCAATAACATTTAAAATAATACATGCTTCTGATGGGTAACATTGTTCAGGATTCAATGCACAGTCATCACGGATTTGTGTTTTACTGTTGTCAAAGATGAAGTGTAGTCTGCACAATTTTTTTTCACATTATTTTTTAAGAAAATAGATCATCAATATAAATTAACTAACTCTATTTTAACATGATCATTTTTCTATAGTAAGATATTTTGACAGAGAAAGCTGTTGCAAATGTGCAAATGTGAAAAACTATGGCATCTCAGTACTTACTACTGCAGTCTTTCCAAGAACATACTGTTTGTAAACTTTCATAACATACACTTTGTAAACTTTTACCTCATTAAACACGTCTAGCTTCAATCTGCCATATGAGTAACAGAACAGGTTGCACTATAAGTGCCATGACACGTCAGTCTGTGGATTTGATAGACTGACAGATGTTAGCAACACAGCTGGAACAATCATGTACTGAGCCTCACCAGCAGCAATCACAAACCACCAAGATGGGGCGGGTGGTCAGGCTGCACCACAGGCCTACAGCTTGCCATCTCTCGGCAGGGCTGGCTGCAGCCTTATCATCACATCTCATGTTTATGACCGCCATGGGTGTACCATGACGGCCCAGCATATCCAGACACAGATCTGCATTTGTCTTTCTTGGCTGACAGCCGTGGCTTTCTTCTGGTTTCTAGCTGATCATGTAAAGATGTCTGGTTCTCAAATCATCCTTCAGCTCAAGCTTTGCTTCAGAACGTCTGGTTCCATTTTCAGTGCATACTCCTCGCTAGGCCGTACCTTGGTCTGACTGTTTGCGGTTCCCTGCTGCAGGCCTTGCTGAAATCAGTCATCCCAGCTGAATGCCTACTGTCAGCCACCAGAGGGGCTTGAACTGAACATTTTATTATCAGCTTCACATTTTATGAGCTTAGTGAGTATTTAGGGATCTGTTTTTGAGTACTGTACAAGCAAAAAATTTTTACTACTACTGCTAGTTGTGTGTGTGCACTTACCAATCATTCATGGTTATGGGGGACACCACATCTCCTCATTCATCCCAGGAATACCTCTGTCCTCTCATGCATTTTGATTTAACACATCAGCATTTCAGATAGCTAATGCTACCACCAGCCCTCCTTCAGTCCATCCTTCACTTGGCACCAGGAAAAACCTTCTGTGCACTCATTCTTTGCAGTTTTGCATTATTTTACTGCCAGAGGTTTGTTTGTCAGTTTGCCTGCAGAATTTTGCTACCAATGCAAATGAATGTCAAAAATCTCAGCTGCATAATGCCTCACAGAGCTAAGCCATACTGAGTTCTGCAAAGGTCCTACAAGATTTGGCAGCCAGCTGTGAACATTCTTGGACTACCTCCTAGTTTTACAACATGTTGCTGAAGGCTCAATAATTTACGTTGCTGTCACATACATGACCTCAGTGTTTACCTTCTTATTATGCCTTTATATGTCTTGTGATTTACAGCAGCAAAAGTGAGTGAATGTTGTCTGTTCTCAACAGCACTTCACATAGCCTTTTAGTTTTTAGTTTTACAAGATTATTACAACTCACAGACTGCACACTGGGATTTTATTTTGTCTTCTACCTTCTCTTTGTATTTCCATTTCTGTGAAAAAAAAACATCTTTTTACTCTGCAAGAAGCCTGGACCCCCAGGAGCTACTTGCTCCAAGCACCTGACCATCTGAGGATGTTCAGTGTTGTACTGAGATCAAGGAAGCAGATTGGCCATGCAACAATGTGCAATACTCTTGTTTGACAACTTCAAAAAAGAAAATTATCCTTTGTCTCGTGTTTTCTAAGAAGAGGCCACAATTGCGTTTTGCCTTCTGCGTAGTTTTGGTGTGTGGTAGCTTCTACGCAGCCTTTTTCCGGTCCCATGTTTCTGCCTTGTCCATCTGCTGAAGCTGACTCCCAATGCAGCTGCAGTCAGACTGGCTATTGACAAAAGCATAACTCACTGATGATACCTAAATGATGGGCAGCCACTAAAGTGGATACATAATGAAGCACAACCTGGCGTATAAGAACTTGAAGCAAACATACTGCTGCTCAACGAAACTCCCAATCATCCCTCAGACTCATTTAACTCCTCCTTGAACAGAAAGAAAACTCTGGGAAATTTCCTTTGGGATATTTAATAGCTTTATTTTACATCCCCTTTACATCACTGTTAAAATATGGTTGCTTTATTTGTTGCTGTTTCAGCGCTTTCCTCTATGACACAGGTTGCAATCTACTGCTTTTACTGTCTATTTCTGTTTTGCCCATATTTTGAACGGTTCTCACCAACCTAGATCTCCCCTTCTGCTTATCATATTTAGCATTAAAAAAAAAGAGATGCTAAAGCAGGATCATATCATTTTTTGAAGAAGAAAAATATATCCTTACTTTCTCTATGTAGATTTGTACACAGTCCCAAACGGGTCGTGAGATTGTGACTCACTTCCGTTTTTAAAGGCAGATTTATGCTACTAAACGTCTGGAGGAAAAGGATTTACTTTCAGAAAATAGACCAGAACTTCCCTCTGCTTTCTGTGTTTTCTCTTATTCTTGTTCCCCAGAGTATCCCTGCAGTACATTTTCAGTCCATCCACTCCAAATGTTCTAATTTTTCTATACCCTGTCCCTGTGCCATATCCTCTTTTATTTTGTTTTCACACTCACAGAAAACATTAATATTACATCCAAAAACATCCAGAAAATATTTTCAAGTTTAGAGAACACAACACTGTCCGTTCTTTTGCTGAATGATTGTATCCAACGGCTGACATTTCATATCAACTACCATATCATGGTAGTACTGTCAACTTTGGATAAATACAATTGTGATTTATGTGACACCATAAAACTTGAAATTAGTTTAAAAATATGGTTTGGTTTTTCATATCTGCATGTCTATCAAACTTCCTTCGGAAATTGGTGGGAGGCTAAAGCTAGCAACAAGAAAAGGAAATTGTACGTACGAGATGTTTACAAAGTCACACAGCTCCAGGAACTGGGACTCCAGGATAAAGGCAGCTTTGTAAGGCCTACAATAAAGATGGAAGTCTGCAAAATTTGCAGAGACATTCCAATCATCCTACTTCTATGAGCAGTCCTAAATTAAAGAAATATTTTGTTTCCAGAAGGCAAAACCTGGGAAATGTTTATCCTGTGTGCTCCCAGTGCTGCAGTTAACATCACTGGGACATTGCTGTGACGGAGGCTGAATAGCAAGGACAGCATTTATGCAATTGCAGAATGACAGTGGAATGGAGAGTTATTTTTACCACTGAGTTTGGCAGAACCAGCTAAACACGAGGTGCTTCAAATGTTTCAAAAGCCTTAGATCAGGGGGTTCTGCATGTGTGTGGGATCACTAACATAAGACAAAAGGACGAGAGAAGGGAGGAGAAGTTGTGGTTTTACAGTGCTGTGAAAACTCTTTGCCAACTGGTTTCTTGCCCTGCAGAGACAGGCTACAAGCACTGCAAAAGGCTGCAGGGAGCTTTCTGAAATACTGCTGGATGCAGAGTAGCACTTCCTCAGTTCTCTGCCAGGCATTACTCCCTGAAGAACAATTTTGAAATTTCTCACCTGCCCAAATTAACCCTGTCACTTGCCCAGTCCATCTGCCTGGAACTTGCTCTAAGACTTCCACCCACAGAAGCAGCAATAAACAGCTGACATTTTTCATGAACCAATCTGCTAAATACTTGTTTTTTTCCTTCTTTCTTTAAGTACTCACTGTCTGCTGCCCAGAACAACTACTAGTCAACCCTGGGTCACCCCCATGTTTTCTAGACATTAAAATGTCATTATATGCTCTGCTAAATAAATAAATAAATAAATAAAAGCTACACAACAACAACAATCATGAGCGTTCTGGGAAAACCTTTATGGTCTGACTGGCTACCATGTGATTTCTATTTCTGGAATAAACATATTAAAAATAAACGAAGAGGTTGTCTTACTTTTTTAACATCCCGCATGTGGAATACTCATGCTGTGCTCTGCACAGTTCGATTAAGACTTCCACTTACTCCGCACAGTCACACGCCCATACAAGGCTAATTGCAGAACTGCTTGTTGCTGAGAAGCAGGAGGCGGGCACTGCGGCTCCTGCCGACCCTCGGGAGGCCAAGGAACCATGCAGAAAGCAGGGCATCGCTCGGGGCTGCTACATCCTGTGCTGGGCATTCAGCACAGGGAGGTGGCACGTTTCCCACATTTAGTGCTCATCCTCTTTGTGGAGACCTGAGCAAGGCCTCAAGAAAGAGAGATAGACTATTTATATAAAAGACCATAAATAATTAATTGCACTTTTTTTTTTCTTCTGGAACCAAAGAGTTCATTGCATAAGGGCAACAGTAAAATGAATGTGAGCTATGGATGTAAAAACAAAATAACTAACTAGCTTAATGCATCGTTATTCTCAAAGGATGGAAAAGGTTTTGTAATCACAGACCAAAAAAATTCTCAGATCTCTGCAATATCTTCCCTTCAAACTTTTCAGTTTTCCCTTCAATTGATTTGTCTTCTCTTTACACTTCAGTGATTATTGATTCTTCCTTTCTGAGGAAGCACAATTATAAAACAATTATCTGCTCTCTCAGTATTTCCCTGTCAGCTACAAGCAGAATGTTATTCCATTAGTGTGCTGTTAGATCTTTTCTGTTCATTCAAGTATAATCATTAAAATAGGAAAACAGCATGCAATTTGTTTTCCGATGCCGGATACAATGTACTAGAATGCTCATGATATCATATATCATCTGGATATATATCTGTATACATACATAAAAATTTACATCAATATATGTAAATACATCCATATACACATATAAATGTATACAGACTGTATATGACTGTGATGTGTGCTGACCAGCCAGAACACTAGGGATAAGCTCTTAAGCAAACAAAGCCTCATCTTCTACCTTTGCCAAAATCTGAACAGGGTTTCACCACCAAAAGCAGTATTTCAGTGTACAAACTTGAAACTGATTCCTCATGAAACTGAGGCTCATCACACAATTCTTCCCCCTCTGTTCTGCTTTTATTTCATTTTCAAAAAGCCTTTTAAAGAAAAATGTACGGAGCTCCTTTGGAGGATGTCTGTAAGTTCAGTTTTCCTAGGGAAATTCTTGTCTCCCAGAAGTCAATAGGAGTTTGGTATTGCAACAGATCCTAGATTACTTTATTTTTCCTGCCCTGTTGCAGCTCAGTTAAATTAAATAACTGCCAGTATATCCCAAACATTAGAGGAAAAAGGACTTGGGAGAGATGAATCTGATAGACAGCCAATAGTGAGACAACTGTATGTCATGGTAAAGATGCCGGAAAGTAAACATGCAGGCAACAGAAACGTAAGCACTGTGGTTCATATGGATTTTAGTTCTTTAGAATTATTCACCAGTTCATTCAGTGTCACACATTTTATTCCTATGCCTGAAACAACCAAAAGATCCATTAACCTTTCCTCATATATCTTCCATATCAAAATAAATGTAAGTTATTTGTGTGACTCTACTCCTGGCACTGAACGTGCACATCTTTTTTATCAGCAGACAGCAACACTGTACCAGTATGAATTACATCTTCTCACATTTATTTTATTTGTAACAGTAAAATTAGCCACACCAAGGTACATGTTCTTTCCTGAAAACCAAACTAGGGACACAGATTTTGCATTCTCTGCAGTTTACACAGGATTGACATGGAAAATTGATTATATCTAACTAGTTGAAAAATACCATCATGTAGGTATCTACTACTCCTGTATCTTCTGGTAATGACTTAAGAGAATACAGATACTGTTTCACATGTGCTGTAGACTGTACTGTGCAGAAAATGTGAGAGGAAAGGGACGTTGTTGTCTGTGAAATATGTGGAGACACATCTAGAGCTAAGTTACAGCCTAAAAGGCTGCGTACTGAAAGCCAATATACTGAACATATATAACACCATTACAAAGTTTTTTTCTTTTTTTATTACTTATTTTACACTAATTTTGACAAAGGTATAAAAAAATGCCCTGCTAAGTAACTTGCAACATCACCTAGATTTGGCTAATTAAGGATTCAGAAAATAAATCCACAAAGCTTAATGCATAAAGTGGACACCCTCCAACACGTAGTCTAATTCATTTTAGGCTTTTGCATGCTTCTTTTCTTCTTTTCTTTTCTTTTCTTTTCTTTTCTTTTCTTTTCTTTTCTTTTCTTTTCTTTTCTTTTCTTTTCTTTTCTTTTCTTTTCTTT